>NC_071531.1:93992273-94124773 GCF_026979565.1 Vidua chalybeata | reverse complement strand
CATGAATTCAGTAATTTTTATAGTACGATGGTACCTAGACATAACATGTGAAAGACTTGCAGCACAGGTATTGTTGCTTTTCTACTATTATCATCATTATTATTATTATTATTATTATGGGAGGTTGTTTTTTCACTTTTTCTTGTTGCTTGTATTGATTTGGATTTTTTTAAACTTCAGTGGCTCCCTTCAGTCTTCCAGCATGTGTGGGATATCCCACCTTTCTGAAAGATGTCTACATCAAAGCAGATGAATGCACCTAGGCTGTCAGACACTGTAAAAAAACAATTCAGCATTTTTGTTCATATTTGCTACAATTTATTATGCCATTTTAAAAATGTCACATATCAGTTTAAGAGGTAAAAGATACTTGTTGAAAGCTGAAAGTTTTCCTTTCATTAAAAAAATAGTCAAAGTACTAACCTTTACCTGAACAGCATGTAGGTTGAGGCAAACCCAAGAGTGTCAGACAGCAAATGAACTTGCTTTATAAAGGTATAATCCTTCTAAACAAGGTGTTACATGTGATTTACAAGTAACATCAAAGTATTGTTCCTCCACAATTTCAATGCAACTGCTTACAAAGAAAAAAGAAAGAAAACATTTGGTGTGAGCACACCACAGAAAACACTCAGGCTAAAAAAAAGAAGCCAGACAAACACTAAGATGTATAGATCAGAAGGCAGAACATACATGTTCAAGGTGGAACTTGGCAGAACATGGAAAAAACATTTTTCCTTCAGCCTTGCCCATCTGTGATTAACAAAAACCAAGCATACAGCACCTTGGAGAGAACACAGTGTTCTCTCTTCTTAATGTCAGCTTACAAATACTGCAAAGCAGCTCTGATCTTGCACATCTTCCAAGGCAATGTGTTGTCTTTCTGAAAGGCCAATGCATTTTGTATGGATCTAAAGATGGATTTGTGGCTGTCAAAACAATCCATCTGGTTTCTAAAGCTGAACAAACATTGTTTTATTAAACACAAAATAAAAATATTTGACTTAGAACTAGACCCACACGTAATCAAGCACTGACAACTAGACATTTGCAACACCATTGGTATCTTGACACAACATTCTGTGTATGACTTCAGGCATCAGAGTTAGAACATTATGTCATCCAGCCCATCCTCCATGAACTTCTTGTAAATTGCCATAAACTTTGCAACAAATGCTTCCAGATGATAAATGGCTTTGCTGCCCAGTTGCAAGCGGTGTTCATAGAAGGCCGCCATCTGTGCAACTTCTCCTTTCAGCTGTCCATCACAATTATTTAGAAGTTCTGTCAGGAGACCCTAAAATAGGAAAAAAACAGGGCAGTATTTGAAAAATTAGGTATTTTTTATTAAGAGGATAACCTTGGTTCTCTGATAATAGCCGACCATTAACCAATAGTTCACTCATTATTCTAATAGAAAATATATTCATCATCGCAAATCTATCTCAATTAAAACAGCCTGGATTAAGTGAGAAGTATCTCAAGACCATTTCAAGTTTATGAAGAGGGAGTGAGTAGAGAACATGCACCTTTTTCCTCTCAAACACAGCACTACAAGATCCACTAACCTACTGTAAGAAAGGAAGGTTAAAGAAACATCTAAGTACCAAAACCATCAAAAACCAGAAATTTGTTAATGTGAAAAGAAATTATGTCTGACGGCAAAGCAAACATTAGTAGGTTAAGTTGCAAACATTATTTTTGACCTTTGTTCTACTCTACCTGTCTTCAGCATCCTTTCATCCTCCTTAAAATAAAAATATGCACATCCCACTTGCTTTTTTCCTCCCAAGGTGACATCTGTCTTTGAATAGCCCTGCTGGTCTAGCATCTTTCAGCACACGTCTCCACAAAGACATAGCAAATAATGAACTTATAACAAAAACACTTTTATAAAAGAAAACCAATCATATAAAGATTAGCCCACAGAATCATATAACCATTAAGGCTGTGAAAGACCACCAAGATCCTCAACTATGCTTTAATATAGTAACTAGCCTGAGAAGTGAAGGGGACTAAAAATGTCCTCCTTTATTTTTACTTAGCTATGATGATGTTTTTCTTGGCTACTGAACAAGTTTTAGTCTGTGTGGAAAGGACACAGCTTTTCATCAATATCTGGATAATTTATGATGTTTTTGTGGGTTTTTTTTTTTAAAGCTTTAATTGAGACAGTCACAATATTAAAATTTATAGCACATTAAGAGCTAGATAGTTGTATTACCTTCATTATAATCTCAGGAGGGATGCAGTGGGTCAGGAGTTCATAAAGTCGTCCACGGACTTCTAAAAGCCTGTTGGAAAGACACCACAAAATATGAGAAGCATGATCCCAAAGCATACTAATGTCTTTTCACAACTAGTGAAATACACTGCAGGAAAAGAGGCAATCCAAGCAACGTTTCTTTTTTGCTTTTAGTTTTGGGTGTTATTTTAAAACCAAAAGCATTCCATGAGTCAATTTCAATTCAAAGGCCGCATATCACCTTTTACTCAAAATATAAATGACACATACTCTAGTTACAATGGTCTCAGTTAATCTAGAAGCTACAGGGCTATTATAATTTGTCTCAGGATTGTTTCCCTTTAATTCTTCATATTTAAGTTATTCATGCTTAAGACTAGTGAGGAGACACACAATTTACTACAGCCAGAAAGTTCCTTTATGCTGTTTTTCTGTCTTCATTGTTTATAAGAACAGGTAAGACAATTAGGTGGCAGAGCTGACACAATTAGCCAACGCTCAGCTTTTGAAAACAGAAGGGCGGATGCTACAAGCATTTAAATGACATCTTGTGCAAGTAATACATGGAACAGGCTAAAAGGATCAGGCTTTGGGTATGACAGTGTGATAGACACAGGAGTCATCTCCTGATGTGCTCAAAAAAAGCAACGGTTTTTCACTTCCAGTTCTTTTACAAAGGTGCTTTATGCTAAAGATGGTCAAAGAGAAACTTTACGTAAGCCAAACAAACCAGAACGACCATACACACCCACCAGCCCCACACCAAAAAAACCCACCAAACCAGGAAACACAACATGCAACTAAGCCTATGGTCACTTTAGATTATTAAGCTTTGATAGGGAAAAGCAACAGTTCTTCAGTTCCTGATACTCATTCAGTCTTCTCTGACAATTTTAAAGCTCAACTCCTCTGGCTGCAAAGTACCAGCTCCAGTAGAAATATAGAAAATTACACATTACTGGAGACACAACATTTTTGAATACAACTCTTTTTTTTAGATACCACAGATGGAAAATATCATTTACAGCTCTTAACAAGTGCATTCACCCACCTTTGTGGTGTCTGTTGACCAACAATAGCATTTGCAGTTTCTCTCAAATAAACTTCCCAGTCCATCTCAGGAATGTCTTGATCAGCAGTAAAAGGATACCTAAAAAATACTATCTTTTTAGAGATTACAATATAAGCAAATTGTTGCCTATTTTAACAAGGCATAAGAAGCAAGGTCATTTATGTGTCTGACAATAAAATTTACATTAATTTTTGCAGTGACTTACTGTTGTACTCTGCATGACTCACACATAAGTAGTGCCTTCCGAAGATTCCTGCCAGATTTCTCTGCAATCCTTTGAGCCAGTTCCTGAGGAAGAGTCAGGCCTTCTTTCTTACACACACTGGACAAGACATGGCAGATCTAGACAGAAAACAGATAGCAGCGAGTGCAACACTTAGCAAAGTGTTCAGCACCTACAGATTTCTCCTGTTAGAAAGATTTCTGGACCAGAGATAGACCAGTCTTTCATAAGACGTGCTTGGCATATCATCCAACACAAAGGAAAACTAGGTCATTATGTAAAAATAAAATATAAGTCCACAGCAAGAACTTATCTAATAAGAATTTTATAGTAACTTATTTTTGCTTATGTTTCAACATACATCTTCAATACTAGGAGCAGGCACTCGTACAGCCAGGCATCTGCTTTGAATGGGTCCTATAATTTTTGACATTGAATTACAGCACAGGATCAACCTGCAGGTCGCCATGTACTTCTCCATTGTTCTTCGCAAAGCATGCTGAGCGTCTTTTGTAAGTTTGTCAACTTCTGTTAACAGCACCACTGAAAAAAGGATTAAACATAGTGAGGCTCTGTATTAATATCAAATCTTTCTAAGAAAAAAATACTTTTGACATACAAGCAATAACACCAAAATAAGTAATAACACACAGAAAAAGGCAGCATGGTTCCACAGGCAGGAAAATAAAGATTAAGATTACCTGCGTGCCTTTTTGACTGTACAATCTTCATGCAATATACAGGTACAAACAAAACAGTGAACTGAAATCTCCCCATGTTTAAAAAGGTATTTTGATTGGTTTTAACTGTTTTACTCACCTTTAAAATCTCGTTGAGTACTTGTCTCAAGCTGTTGGGACTGTGCCACTGTCTTCAAGAGCTCCTGAATTACCACACGGTCATTGTTTCCTGCATCACTGTCCAGGAATTTGAATAAATCTTGTTTTAAAACAACTTTATATTCCATATAAAATACATCCCCCAAAAGTCAACTAAATGAATAAGAATAACAAAAGAATTCAAAAGCTGCTGAGTTAGAATTAAACTAATAGCCATATACTTTGTTGGAAGTTACCTCCTCTGTAACAAAAACAACCCAAAGTTTATGCAGGCACAATTGGGTTAGTAGCACTTTATTCAAATGTAGTAAAACCATTGTTAAATGTTTTATTAACTCATTAAAATAGAACTTGTTTTCTTCAAATGAGAAACCTAAACTTTTTTTACCTAGTTTGAACAAGGCCACACAGTTGAACAAGTACACGCCTTCTTGCTCATTATGGAAAGAACAATTAAGCCTAACCACGTAATAGGATGTCTGACATGTAGATGTGGAGTTTTATTCTGCAGAGTCCTTCCCAGAAATTCACTTCCTCTCCCTGTTAGCCATTCACCCCATTCCATGTTACTCAAGATGCACATGACTTCACCATTGTTATAATTCAGTCAAAATTCATAGGTCATTGCACAGTACAGAGGTTTACTATCTTATCAGACATAAACATGACAATTGCTCAGTGACTGAAAGCCTAAAAATCAGGATATTAATCCTTAATCAAAAATCAGCACTTTTGTATTTAAATTGAAATATAATTATTTTATGTTTCAAGCTCTAAGTACTCTATACAGAGTAACAGGAAAAGTGTTAGTAGTTTCAGGTTATCAGAGCTGGATTGAATGGTCACACATTTGATATCACCAAAATTACATATTCAAAACAGTGATTACCAATAAGTTTCAGCTTTTATTGGTAATTAGCTGATAATTATTTGTGTCTGTATTAGAACACCAGCAGTTACTCACTAATCAATACACAGATTAGCTGAAGAATGAGTTCCTAAAGGAGACCTGGCAGTGTAAAATAACTTCTATAACACAAGGCAGCATGAGCTATGGTTTAGCAGTAACCAACAGCTCCCAGTGCACAATGACATTCACTCATTGTGATTAAAAGCAACGTTATGTGGTTTCAGGTAAATACAAATATTTGCTTTGGATCTCCGAACACTTCATAACTGCAATTTCATAACTGCCAAAGAAGATGTAGATAGCTCCCACTAGAGTTTCTGTTTTTAAATCAGTATCTGACCTCAGGATCCACAGTATTTTGTGGTGGTCTTTCCCATGCTCTGAACACTTTATTTGGAGAGTTACAGGGTAAGGCTTTCTTTCTTTCAAATCCCTTAATTTTTGTATTTGTGAGAAAACTAACGATACGGAGGTGTTTAGTTCCACCAGAAGCTCTTAATTTCAACTGAAATGGTGAAATCTGTCAATCCAGAATTGTCTCTAGTGCCCATTCCTCAACATCAGTATGCTTATGTAGCCAGTTAAACAGAACATTTCTACCTAAGTACACAGCAATCCAAATTTTTGTTTATTCAGAGTTTTTCAATTAAAAATCATCTCCCTGCTCTCATTTGCAGACCAAACCCATAGACCATTACCTAACTTGCTCAGGCAACAAATCAGGCAATCAGTCCCTCATATACCCAGGCTGAAGGGACTCACAACACAGCCAGTGGCTTATCTTTAAAGTGAGGCATTTTTACTGCACACTTACCTTGGGTTAACTTCAAGGTGATAATTACTTGCAATGGTGCTAATTTCAATCTTCTTCTTAGAAGGTGCCTACATAGAAAATAAGCATATTAAGTTTCAGAAAGTGTTCTAAAAATCTCTTAGAGCTTACACCTGGCTAAGTCACAGGAAAACCAAGAGTCTCAAAGATCAAGGAATTCCGAAGACACAGACTTGCTTATCTCTTACGGTCCCAGCCCCGCCTCCAAAGAAAAAAAAGAATACTGACACATTATCCAGCCTGTAAAACAGCAACAGCAGAGATGCTATTGTCCAAACTGAACTGTAAACAATAAATTAAAAAACCCACTATGAACAAAAGAACAGCCAACCAGGCATAGAAAACAAGAGAGAACCCCACATCTTGAAGGACTAAAGAACATCTGGAAAATAATTTGTTTCTATAACCAAACTGATATGATTAATTACATAAAAAGGTTGAAGATTCTGAGTGCAAAATAAAAAATAATTTTTAAAACTCAAATAAATACAAAGGTCTCACAACAGAAATATGCCAGTATTTCCACATTACTTCACAGGATGGGAGATTTTTTTTTACCGTTATACTCTGATGCTCAATCCTCAGTTTCTCCACTCCTGCACCATATAATTCCCTTAACAAACACATTATTCTTGTCTTTTTTCCAGCTCCTGATGGTCCATACACCAACAGATGAGGAAAGTCACCACATTGAACCTGAACAAAAAAAGAAACAAGATCAGTCAGCTACCACAGTATTTTCCTTAGAAGGTCACTTATCCTTCCATCTGCATCCAAATTTACATTAAATGTCTTTTCCAGCTCCATCACAACATAGCACCTAGAATTAAAACTACTGAAATCCTTCCCTGCAGCAACATTTCTATAGAACATCATATTTTTCTGACAGCCATGTGCAACTCGTTTAACTTCAAATACCTCACTGCTCAAAAAACACCCCACGCAAACCAACAAAACAAACCCCAAAAACCCCACTCCAACATTTATATACTTCCCACAGTTACTAGAGTGAAAACTGTGAGAAACACATAGAAAAAAAGGGTTGAAACAAAGTTTAAAGCAGATGCTTATATATATAGTTATAAATACACACACATACATATATTACATATATATATATATATGCACACGTTGAGAAGTTTATTTCCTAGAAAGCTAAAAAGCATGACTTGGAGCAGATCTGATCATACCCCACAGAAAGCACTTACATTAGGTAGATATCACTCATCCCTGAGGAAGTGAATGTGCCAGTCGGCACATCTGGCAGGGGAAGCAGCCCTGACTTTCATTCCCAGCTGCTCGCTTCAAAAATTTCTCCTAACATTAGGCAAAGAAGCCAAGCCCTGTTCTCGGGGACACTGAAACCAGCAGGAAGAACACGTGCACACCACTCCCGAAAGAGTCGAGCCACTGATTCCCCCGCAGCCTTTCCCTCGGCACTAAGGCCTCGCTCCCAAGCAGGGCGCGACGCCGGGACACCTTCCCGCGGCACGGGTGCTCCTCGGAAAGGCAGGGCCTGCACGGAGGGAAAGCTGCCGACCCCGGCCCCACAGAAGCAGCGCTGCGGGCCCGGAAGGACTCCCAGTTATAGCATGGGTCGGGTCGGAACGGACCACATTGGTCCAACTCCCCAGAGCACAGGGTACAGGATTGCATCCAGGTGGTTCCCGACTATCTCCAGTGACGGAGATTTCACAGCCAGTCTGAGCAATCTGTTCCAGTGCTCGGTCACCCGCACAGTAAAGTCTCCCCCCTTATTCAGGTGCAATGCCGACTCCGGGGGGATTCTCGCTGCGGGGAGGAGAGGACCGAGAGGACCTGGAGACCGCCGGGGCCCCGGGCAAAGTCCGGCGGGGAGGCCGCCGGAGCGCGGCGGCGCCGGGCAGAGCAGAGCCCGTGCCTCACTGACCAGGTTGCGGAGCCGCGCCGCCTGCTCGCGGTGGAAGTCGAGGCGGGCGAGGGCGCCGGGCCGGTGCTTGTCGGCCCACAGGCTCATGGCGCTCCGAAAGCGCGCGGGCCGGCAGCGGGAGGCGTGCTCCGTACGGCGGCCGCCAAGGGACAAACCCCGGCGGCGGCCCCGCCCCCGCGGCTCCCTCAGGGACGCGCGGAGGCCGCGCCCCAGCCCGGCCCAGGCAGGGATCCCGGCGCCGTCCGCCCGGGCCGTGCCGGAGTTGCGGGGTTTTTTCTTCCGGAGGGACAGAAACACCCCCTGAGCCTTGGCAGTGGCAGCCACTGTGCTCCCTGAAGGCTTTGACAAAAGAGCCCCTTACCAGGCACTGCTCAGGAGATTGACTCTGCCCGCCAGGCCAAACCAGCGCGCTGCCTCCCCTTCGGGGGAGCGAGCCCTCCGAGCCCCGTCTGAAATCATTCCCCTTGCGGCTCATGTCAAGGAATCACAGAATCAGCTAGGTTGGAAAAGACCTCTGAGATCCAACCTGTGACCCAACACCATTAACTCAACCAGACCATGGCACCGAGGACCACAGCCACTCAGCGCCGTGCTCTGATGGACAAGGGGTGTTGGGTCATCAATTGGACTCGATGGTTTCAGAAGTCTTTTCCAATCTAGTTGAATCTGTGATTCTCTTGGTACTTCTTTGTCAGCACTGCCCTGGTGCATGACTGACTCAGTGAAAGCTGCAGCAGCAATATTCTACCCTGTGCTTATCTTCTACCCAGCACCACAGGACGTCCTGTTCCTCTGCCCTTTGCTACATTTACAGTTTGGGTTCTGCGGTGTTTCTTATGTGTGGCTGTTCTCTCTGCTCCACACCTGCTGCTCTTCAAAGTAATCTCTGAATTTTACTAGTAATTTATTTGGTATTCTCTTTGGTTAGCTGCATTTATTACTTGGTGGGGTTTTTTTTTTTTTTTGTTTGTTTGTTTTTTTGTTTTGTTTTGTTTTGTTTTGTTTTGTTTTGGGGGGGGGGTTTAATGTTTTTCCAGATCCGTAGCTCATTTGCCTGACTTTTAAATAATTTCTAAATTATGTACTGCTCTTCTTGTGTCTATCAATGTCACTTCTTGATAACTCCTTATCTCCTAACTTGGCAACTTCTTGATAACTCCTTATAACCTACACAGTCTTTCCAGCCACCAGAGAGCTTTTGCTAACTCATACCAGCTTCCAGCAAGTGCTCTGACAGGTATTCCATGTTTCTAGTGGAAAACTAGAACCAGTGGAAACAAATCCTTTTTGCATGAGGTCAGACATAAACAGATAGAACTGAATCCAGCCTTTTAAATTCTTTCAGCTCCTGAGGACATCAAAGAGTGAAGACATAGCATGTCTGAAAAGCCCTAGGCTCTTTTTGTTATTAGCTCTATTTATTATTAAAATTCCATAAAATTTCTTTTTATCCTGCAAAGAAAATCTTGGAAATTGTGCCCTACTTCAGCAATGGGTTTAAGCGTGGGCTTATACCTAAACTTTCAGTTGTTTTGTGCTATAGGAAGTAATTAGGCAAATGAACAAAATTAATTTGTTAAGTTAAAAATCTTATCGTTGCAGTTGTGGTACTTCATAGCTGATTAAAATGCTCTACAATGCTTTGATTTTCTGCTTCATTAATTTTTAAATTTCACTATAAATCTAAACAAAATGAAGTAACTATCTAAAATGGAATGGTTTGGCCAACTGTATTACAAAAAAATTAATGTGAATGATACAGGAGACTCTGGCAATTTCAGCTGGAGTCACAATTCACTCAAAGATTTTTAGAATATGTCTTCATTCATTTTGTTCAGTCCAGCAGAAAGGTCAAAAGGTAAAACGACTTCTCTGCATGAGTAAACTAGACAATATATCTGAAAATAGAGATTTTAACTACAAATGACATTTTGAGACTCTTACTACCAGCAGCCACATTATCAGAAAGTGACACAATGTCAGGTACTGAAAGAGAAGCTCCATCTTATATCCAAATTGAAGCAAAACTGTAAAACCTGTGTCCTGTGTCTAAATATATATATATGTGTATATATATATATATATATTTAACATCTTTAAACCAATTATTGAAGCATTAGAACAAATTAGAGAGTTGTTGCACTGATCTCCTAAATATATTTACAGCATGATTTGTGCTAGCAATCCAAGTAAGCCATTAAAAGGTCCTAGTACCATTTTGCTGTACAATGACTTGTATTTTTCAAACAGAAGACTTTTTGGCATCCTTTGATCCTTCAGGCTGCTTATCTGACTGAGATAGATTTTTCTTTTCAGTTTCAAATATTTCAACAGATTACTGCCACTCTGTTGGCTGTCACTGTAGGTTATGTCCCCATCAGAGCACCTATATTGCTGCAAGAAAATTGTAGTATGTCAAGGAAGACTAGATCACTAATTAAAAAAGAGACCATAATAAAGTGACATCTGTTCTACTGGTGACATGCTGATGTCATGCAGATTGAATTTGACAGGGGAAAAAAACAGCTAATGGTGATAGCCAAATAAAAATCTAAAATAAACCCATCTCATGTAGATTGGCAGCACCAAAGAAGCTACTTCATCATAAGAGAAGTAAAACCAAGAAATCCTTTTTCTTCAGGAGTCTGTTTATCTTACAGTCCTCTATTTAATCTGGAAAACTAAAGTAATAAAAACCTTATAGAAGTTTTCCATGCAGGGATGGGGCTACAAAGGTGCAAGATACTTCTTTATAACCATTAAAACTGTATTCTGGAAAAGACTATGGAGTTAATATTTAATTAGAGGATACATCCTGTGCATCAGTCATTACCGTAAAGTCTTTTGTACATTTGTCCATCTGGAAAATATTAAAAAAAGCCCTTTCATAAAGATGTGAAAAGGTGAAAATAATTAGGTGTGTTAAAACAAAACCCACTCAGGGCACTTGTTCTGATGTAATCGGTACTTTTTCATGTTCCAAATCCTGCTGCTAAGAACCAGACCTTGCTCAGCTTCCCTAGACTCTAATGTACCTGGAGAAGCCAAGGAAAAAAAGCGAGGTATGTCTTGCTGTTCTTATGTCCTCTGTGGCCTCAATTGTGCATAGCTGTGCAAACCTAACACCTTTTTTTTCCAGCAGTAAGAATTGTCCAGCTACATGTTTAAAGCAAGATTTACAGCATAGTTAATCATAATAGAAAACCATAAGAAGGCTGTTGACATTGTTTAAATAGCCTGAAAATAAATTCAAACATGCATCTGGGGACACGTGGAGTTACAGATTCATTCTTCAGATGAACTTCAGCTGTGTTGAACTCATGCCCATTTTTCTACTGAGGGTGTTGTTAAAAAACATTGGCTATTTTCTTATGTATTTTGGGTCTTTCCCTAGAGATTTATAAGGTCACTGACTAAAATGCACACTTATGTTCTTCAGTTTCCACTAGCCTGCATTTTGCAATAACAGAACTGGAACAGAAAGGAATCTCTTGTCCACTAAGGATTGCAGATTTGAACTTAAGTCTCCTGAAAGTGTTCTGAGTATGACTCAGTAAGTTGAGAAATATTTGGCATTCTTTTCAGGGTGTATTCTACATAAGACACAAAAGTACGGTATGGAAACTAGTCCATAAGATCTTTAAAGAATGACATGCTGTTAGATATTTAAATATATAAAGAAATGTACTGCTTGTCCTGTAATTGGAAATCAGTTTTGTGATGTTGACATATGATGATTTTTGTCTTTTTCTAGATAAGGATAAATATCACTGACAGAGGACTAAGGATTATTTTTAAATGTAGGTGTTTTGCTTCCATTCTCATCAGGACTTGACCTAGATTTTTTTTATTGACCTGAGTTACTTTTACAGTGAAAAAAATAATGACAAATAATGCACTCCTGCAAAAAATTAAATGAGTGCAGAGGAAAGAAGTTGCATCCTAGGTACCTTTGCCTGTTATATATTAGCTAATGTGGTGAGGTTAATAAGTTTTCTAGATTTCTAACTTTTGATAACTTTTAAAAAAAAATTTAAAATTTTTTCTCTTCATGATAAATGTGTCAGTTCCCTTGAATTCATAGAATGCTAATAAATTAATTTCAGACACCTCTGACCACATCTTGGTGTATTTCTAAAGATGGCAATAAATGTGGCTCGTAAGAATCAGATTTCTGTTGAATTCCTATAAAGTTACTAGAAAACAATGTTACCCAAGTTTGTGTCTATCCTGTGCCACTGGCAGACCACATTGTTTGTCCTAATCATGCTTTTCATACATTTACAGAAACTCAAAGGTCCTACAGCACATTCTATGTTTTATGAACACAGTGATATTTCACATCTTGGCTATCATAATTTCATCTCCTATCAAATGAACAACTTACACTTGTAGAATCTCTTTTATTCAGGCCACTGCAGTCTTGCTCATGTCTCCTAATTTGTCTTTTCCCTTGTAATTACATTTTTATTGAATCAATGGACTTACCAAAGCTTTTGAATTTCCTAGTTTTCTCCAGACTCTGTTTTCAGAAGAGCTTTCATCTTATGTTTAATATCAGTTCCCATAAATTTTGCTAATCTTTCAAGTTTTGTTTTGATGTCAGTCAGTCATCAGAGGCTTACTCAGATTTACTAGCTAATTCTGAAGCCAGCCCTATTCATGTGTCAGTAGGTGGAATCTTAAAAGCAGTGTATTCTCACATCCTCACTGTAAATGTGTTTCTGTTATAAACACATCTATAACAACATAACAAGCTACATTGTGCTACAATTCCTGGTTTTATACATTAAAATGTCAAATACACAATGACAAAGGAAATCTGGAGTAGAAATGTAGTTTGAAAAACATTTACCACAGATTTTTCCACCTTTGGTAACAGGAGACTTGTGCACATAACACTATTACCTAGCTGAGGTCTTGGAAAATTACCACAGAGCAATACCCACCATGAAAAGCTATTAGTATTGATAGATCTTCATACTACTCTATTGCTATTGATGTGAATGGGAATGAACCACAGTCCCAGAGCTCCTGGTGCTGGCAGGTTTTACCAGCGGAGATTAAGTGATTGACTTTCTGTTCTTCAGCATTACAACACTATAGTGACAAAACTGCTGCTTTTCTCTTTGTCAAACAAAAACAAGGACAGAATCATCAGGTCTTCTGATCATTCCTCTGGTTCTTACATTTCTTACACAAGGATGCTTTAAATTAGTGGGTTTTTCTAAAGTTGGCAATGCAGAACCCAGCTCTAAATGCTAAGCACACCTTGAGGAACAGTCTATTATTCTGTTGAATTTAAGGAAAACAAGACATAGTAGATTAAATATTTTGCTTTCGTTCTCTTCATCTATTTTGTCCTTCCATTTCTTCAGGTATCAGTCTTAATTTACACTTCCTTACAGTGAAGAGAACTAATTTTTAACTGTGTGAAGAGCCTCTTTTCAAGCTTTAGAGCAAGTAGAATTGAGTTGTTATGAATCATTTGCTGTATTCATGACAAAGCTGGTCTCATACTGTTTTGTCTCAGATGCCTCTCACCTGGAAGAACCAGCTTAAACCAGCAACATATGCAGGTCTTGAAGAACCATTAAGTCCATCCTTCAGAGATGCAATAGTTAAAATTTATGGATTATTTTCTAGCTGCACATATGTGACAGCACTGTTCATGATACGGAAATAAAGAAATACAGAATAATAGGCTAACAGTTCATTTTTTTTTTTAATTATCTAGTGAGAGACCTCCCAGTTTATAAACAGGTTTTACTTTAAGTCAGTTGTTTATAAGGATGCTATGGATGTGAGTAGCATTCAAAGCACAGACTGTCGCTTTTTCTGCCTCCTACAAATTTTTCCTTTCTGGAATCTGTTTTGGTTTTTTTTCTAGTATGTCCTCTGCAATTAGGTGTCATTCCTTTTATTAGTCCGTAATATTCTTGTGTGATGGCTAATTAGACATCTGTAACAGAGGTCAAAACTGTGATAAATTCTTTGTACCTTTAAGATAAGTTAATAAGCTTGATAGGAGA
Organism: Vidua chalybeata; assembly: GCF_026979565.1. Classification (NCBI taxonomy): domain Eukaryota; kingdom Metazoa; phylum Chordata; class Aves; order Passeriformes; family Viduidae; genus Vidua; species Vidua chalybeata. Next base: position 94,110,711 of record NC_071531.1, on the reverse strand, counting down.
GAGGTAAAGAGCAAGATCAGGGTATCTTACCTCTTTGGCTGCTGCTACATCTTTTAGGACCTGGCCAATGGGTTCCACTGGAGTGCTCTAGACATACTACCTGCAGATTATTTCTGGAAGGCTCCATAAACTTGTGCAGTTCTCCTTGTGCAAGTGGCCTTCTCTTGCTAATCACAACAAAGACCTGTAGTAGTAAATGAAAGCAGAGAATGGCCACTCTCAGTAAATTAGATGAGCTATCACAAAAGGTTAAGGAGGAAGACACCAAAATGTTTGTTCTCATCCATGGGACATGTTAATTGTGGGTTGAGTTGCATCCCACCAGAGTAAAGTTTTCATAGTATAAGATGAACATATGGATATCCTGGTGTATGACATAAGTGCATATGGCTTGTTTTGGGGCATGAAGGGCCTGCCAGGGCAGCGCTGGAGGAAAGGGGGTAGCGTGAAAGGAAGTTGGACGTGGTGCAGTCTTTCTATGCTGCCTGTTAGAAATAGCAGATGCTATCCTCCAGAGTGTGCCTTGGCATTGGCTTAGGAAGTATTAGAATGGGCCAAAATGATGCCAAGGAACATGCTTAGCCTTGGTGAGTATGAATGAGCAGGGGTATAGTGCTGACACACTTTCTTTGACCTTTATCACTTACCCATGTACAGGAACATGAGTCTTCTATGACTTGCTGGTCCTAGCAGCCAGCAGTACTCACTGGCCAGTCTGCTGATGGCCTCCTAGAAAACCTTCAGCACTGCAAGCAGACTCCTTATGTTGCTTCTGGGAACTAAGAGGCACAAACTCAAAGTAGCACTTTCAAAAGTTCAAAACAAGAAGACTCTGATTCTTCACACAGGTCATAGTTATGCTTTAGAAGTCCTTGACACAGGATACTGGGGAGGCTAAAAGCTTACAGAAATTTAGAGCCACATAAACTCACAGAAGAAAAAGCTGCAGTGTTTACTGGCTTTGTGGAAGTTACACCTGGCACAGAGAGCCCCTAAGACAGCATTGTTGAAGTTTGGGAAAATGTTCAGAGAAATTACCACTCTGTATTTGCCCCACTTATATAATCTGCCCTGTATACCTTCTGTGGCTGCTGTCAGAGACAGGATGCTGAGCTGGAGTTGTCTGGTCCAGCTGCAGTGCTCTCCCATATTTATCTTCAGTCTCATCTGCATCACTGTGCATGCCTCTAGTGAACTCAAGACATACAGAGTCTGCTGCTCTGACTGCTCATTATTTTTCCTTTGCTTTTTGTGGGGATTTGGTCCAGACAGGATCAAGTAATATATTTTTTCAGCACCTGCAGACCTAGGGCATTTTGTCATCATAAGCTTCCTGCTTAGCTTAGTAGGCTCTTCTTTAACTTTTCTGTCATTCCACTCATTTTCTGAGTGGAAACTCAAGCAGAGCAGACTATTTCTTCTAGGAAGCAGAAATGTAGCTTTTTAGCCCATTAGTGCCTCTGCTTGTAAATTAGCTTGCCTCCAGAAAAAGCTGTGTAATTCTTTAACACTGCCAGGCAATAAACTCTTCCTTTCTCTTGTAACTTTTCCTGTCAGCACTTTGTTTATCTGTTCCACAAAGTCTGCCTTTCTAAAGCTTTGTTGGTAGCCAATGGAAGAAATCTTGGGCCTATTTGCATTCTGCATCAGTGTGCAGTGTCTGAGCAGCAGCATGAAGTGTCTGCACTTAGCGTGTCAGATATGTCACGGCTTTTCAATTTCAGCTCTGCTACCACTTCTTACCTGCAAATCCTTCAATAGGCCCATATTCTAGAAAATAGAGCTGTAATTTAATATGACATGACTTTTCCTATTAAAAATGAGTACATCTGTTCACTCAGCTATGGGTTCCTCAACACCCTCCAGTAGCAGCATAATTATGAGTTCTGATTGCAACCTGCTAATGATTCCTCCCCCAAATATCTCCCAATCTAATTTTAAATGCGACATAACAAATGGTGCTAATAAACAACAAGGAGAGAACATGATAAGGGTAAATGAGTTATAGCAGTATCACAGAGGAAAATTTATTTGCACATAGATACAAGTATGAACTCAAAAGCTTATATAGGCACTAGATGTTTAAGACTGTTTAAAAAGACAAAGACATAGATATGAAATACATTCAAGACCATATCACTGCCTTTATCTTGCATGCTGTGCCTTATCTAAATCTTCTTAATGCTAAATATACAAACAAAATTTGCTTCTGTTTCTAATAGAAATTTTCATGTATTTTTAATAGACATCTAAAGTCTTAATCTTGTTCTAGAAGGTATACCATTATTTCAGGAAACTTGTTTTATCAAATTGGTTATTGTCAAAACAATTCTGAAACCTTCCACTGACTTCAGAAGGCAGATGATCAGATTCACTGACCATGTGAAGTCTATCTGTAGTCAGAGAACCCCTGAGAAAAGTCAGATATGCAAATTTAAAAGATTATACCCTTAAAGTTTCTGGTACTATCAAATGTTTTAATTATTAAATCAATATGGAAATAGGAGAGATTTTTATCCCAGTGAAGGAAATATTTATTTTTCTGTCAATTTCCATAGGTTCAGGATTTTATCTATAATGCACAAAGGAACTTTGATTTACTAGATTTAAAATCTTACTAACTTTGCAATATGTTTAGTAATATAGCAGAATATTCATTCTTGGGCAATCCAGCTGTTCTGCTAAATGTTACAGAAGCACCCTCAGGTAAAGTGTCATTGCCTTCTTCTCCCTTTTGGTTTTGCAACTTGTGTTTCTCATTGAATGCCATATGGCGCAGGTTCTTGACATCATTCATCAGTATAGCATCATGCACTCAGTTCCCCTATTGTACATGCTTTGTTTCCAACAATCAAACACTGTTGATTAATTATTTACGTAAACTTAATTATTTCCCATTAAATTTATTAAAAAGGTAAAAATAAAGCTATTTATATCTTATACATCAAAGAGTAAGCAGATTGCCCAAAAAGATAAGAATCATTTTTCCCATGCAGTAGCTGAGAAATAGGTGGGTGGTTAAGAACAGGGCTTTTTCTTCTTCTTGCAATATCAGGTACTGATCAGAGATTGAAACAAGATTTTATCTGTTCATCTACTGTCTTTCTAATCTAGAATCTTAGGCTTTTTAAGCCTTGGAATTATATTGCAGATAACTAGGAAACACACAGGCATGCTAGAATAAGTTATTTTGCAATTCAGTCATTCAGTCATCTCTATTAGGCTTGCCAAGGAGGAGGGCAGATGTAAATAGCAAAATTTACACTTTGTCAGCATTGTAGAAGTTACAAGTTTCTATGGATCTATTTTGAAGGCATTCAGTAGGATATAAGAGTTAAGAAAGTAATAACAGATTTTTTTTTTCATTTTAAATTAATGTAGATCTACTCTTAGGGTTTTTGATATGTGATTATCTGTTCAAAGTGTGTTCAATTTAAATGTTGCTTTATTCCTGATCTGTCTGAATGTCATCTTTGATTTTTATATGTCATATGAGGAGATCCTGGATTTTAAAATCACTTCTATTACATAGTGGTTCATTTGGACTAAGTTTCATTTTGTAGTGTCGTGGTCATCACATTTGCCTGTCATGAAAGGTGGTTTGAAACTGGGTGGAAACACTGTGTTTTGGGGGAGCAATCCTCAGATTGTTCATAAGTCTATAGAACTTGCTGAGTTTCATCCCAGAATCCTGAGGGAATTGGCTGATGTAATTGCCAAGCCACTCCCCTCCCCATCATATCTGAGAAGTCATGGCAGTCAGATGAAGTTCCCAGTGACTGGAAAACGGGAAATGTTTTACCTATCTTTAAAAAGGTTAGAAAGGAGGACCCTGTGAACAAGCACCCTGTCAGCCTCCCCTCTGTGCCTGGGAAGGCCATGGAACAGATCCTTCTGCAAGCTGTGCTGAGGCACATGGAGGACAGGAAGGTGATTTAATTCAGCCATCACAGCTTCACCAAGGGCAAGTTCTGCTTAACCAACCTAGTGGCCTTCTCCAATGGAGTGACTACATCAGTGGACAAGGACAGAGCTATTATCTATCTGAACTCTTAAGCTTTTGACACTGTCATCCACAACATCCTTCTCTCTAAATTGGAGAGGGACGGTTTTAGTAGGTGGACTATTGAGTGGATAAGGAATTGGATGAAAGATCACATCCAGAGGGTAGTGGTCAATGGCTCAGAGTCCTGATGGATGTCAGTGTTGTCCCTCAGGATTCTGTACTCAGACCAGTGTTATTTAATGTTTTCATTAATGACATAGAATTATAGAATCATAGAATCATTGAGACGTACAAGATCAATCAGTCTACCCAGCAGTATCACTGTAACCCCTAAGACACTAAACCACATCACCCAGTGCCAGATCCAAATGCCTTTCTAACTCATCCAGGGATGGTGGCTCCATCACATCCTTGGGCAAACTATTCCTATACCTGACCACCATAACAGTAAAAAATTTTTTCTACTATATAATCTGGATCTCCCCTGTCTCAGTTTGAGGCCATTTCCTCTGGTTCTTTCACTGCAGGCATGGTAAAAGAGACCAGCCCCCACCTTACTACAACCTCTTTTCAAGGAGTTGTAGAGAGCAATGAGGTCCCTCCTGAGCCTCCTCTTCCCAAGACTAAACAAACCTAGCTCCCTCAGCTGGGGATTCTTTATTATATTAAAAGCAAATGTAAAGATGCAATCTAATTCAAATCTATGTAAATTCAAGTGTTCCCACTGATTAGAATGGAGGATGTTTCAAGCAGTCGTCATGCTACTGCAAGTAGAGTAAAAATCCCACAGATTTTGCAGAGAACACAAGATGGCTTTCAAAAACTTGGGTTAGACAGGATAGCAAAGGCAATGTACAGAAATACAGGCGATAGATTTTTTCTTCCCTTTCTTTTCTAGTTTCCATCCCTCTTCTCTTTCCCTCTGTACCAGGATATAATATTGTCTTGTACGTAACTCTAACGCTTTCTGCTGGTAGTGGTAGTGTGATGTGCAGAGGAAGATTTTTAGCCCCTTGCTGCTTCCCAAGTCTAGCAAGGTTCCGTAATTACTCTTGAATCCCAAATCCCAAGTTCCTTTGCCTGTGAGCATGGGAATCACACTGATTTTGGTGTCTGGGAAACTTCAGTACAACAAGAAACTAAGCAGAATTCTAGGCCAAATGAAATATCAGTTTATAATGTAATTTTGAAAATCTGCTGATATATGCAGTCTTGGGGCAAATTAAAACCTCAGCAGGTGTAATACCATGCTGTGCAAAAATATTGCAATTGATGCTTCTATTTTTTACTGTAATTGTCTGAGACCCTCAGGAGAATACATACCAGACTCCAAAGGAAAGTGCATTTGTAAGCTCTATAAACTGGTGTTTTGAACAGCACGGGGATGTGAAAAAGAAAAATGACACTTCATGAGGTTCTGGATGAGAAAAACAAATTAGATCCTTCTGTTATAGCTGCTGCTAGTCATAAACTCATAGGTTTGTTTTTGTTTAAAAATAATCCAAAGTGCCTTTTTATTGTAAAAATAAATTATTGCTCATAAAAAAATTTCAGGAGGTGGATGTTTTATTATCATGGCTGACACAAGAATAATGCGCAGCACGAGAAGCTTCCTACTGTGACAGAATTCAAATGTTAACAGAAATTTAAGTATTCGTCTATAGTACAGAACAGGAGATTTTATTGCACTGCCCTAAATGATCAGGTCATTTCCCCATAGGTAAAGTGATACAAATCTGGCTGCCACTGTGTATGTTCCTCTGGTCCTGACTTTACCTCTTGCAAACATTGCCTCATGTCCCCAAGCCAAACAGAATCGACCCTCTCTACAATCAGAGAAGGCAGCATATGCTGTGGGCCCTTTGAGGCCTTTTTCTGTATTTCTCTGCTGTCCTCTCTCTGGACTAGGGTATTGTATGATTCAGGGACAGTTCTACGATGTAAATTCTTGTAAACAACCAAGGGAAGCATTCAACCAAATTATTTTTACAACCACCACAGAGATGTTGAATTTCTGTAATGTTGATCTAAGTTGCTCCTGGTCCTAACCAACCTGAAAAGATGCAAATAATCTGCCTTGCTGTGCTTCTGCTTCCAAGATTAAAATAGTCCCATTAAAATATAAATGTTATGATGGCCGTGTTTTAAAGGGTCCAGTGACACCTCATATTTCCTGGAGCAGCCAGTCCTTCTGCAGTGAGAAAGGTAGGAGTCACACAGCTGCTGACAAAATGCAGTGGGAGAACTAGAGTCTATTGCCTGCTGTTTCCATTTATCTGGGGAGGCAGCAGGTCCCTTGTTTAAATCTCTGTGACTACAAATACAATGTGTAGTGCTTATTAAAAATATAACTGTCCTATATATAATAAATGCTCTGCTAATGGTGCTAGGAAAGAAAAAGGCTTTCTTCAGGATTTGTTTTTTCTTCACTTGAAATCAAAATGTAAGGTTTTGTCAGCTCCTACAGATCTTTAACTTTCTGCTCCATCACTTAGAGACTTTTTCTTGCTGCAACTGGTTAATGGTAAACAATTATCTGTATTCCTTATCCAAGCTACCTACATGACTTTTTGACCCTCAAAGCCATCTCATCAACCATACCATTAAATGAACATTATAAAAATAAAAAATGTAACAAACTGTCATGTAAACTCTCTACAGTTAATAGGAAAGTCTGGATTAGCTCAGGAATTGGTATGACTTTTTATTTTAAAAAGCACTGGTCACTGAAAAATATTAAGTAGAAATCTAGAATTTCCTACTTTTATATCATCACAGAAGTGTGGCTAGTTTCTAGCCCCCATCAAGGAAGTATGATTCATCAATAAAGAAGCAGAATCACATCTTCCTTATCTGCTGTTACCCTTTAACTATTTTATGTGCCTTCAACAGTAAAGCAGCTATAATAGCAAAGTCATCTAGAATCTCTGATGCTTCAGTATATTTAATTTATAATTTAAAATATATAATAGATAAATGTCATTCCAAGTATATTGCTTAACATTTATTGAAATTGACTTTTTCTCCCCTTATTTTTAAACTCTATTACAGGGACATCCAGTTATTCAGGCAAAATTGTCTATGTGCTTGGTCACTCAAGAAACAAAATTGAGCAATATATTTTGTACACATCTCCTTTAGCTCCTTATTTTCATTAGCCATTTGTCAAGTGCTCAAAATTCAGACATTTGTGTTGTAAGAAGTTGGTAAAATTCCAAAAAGTGCCTGATGTTTGAAGTTCTCAACATACTTTGGAAATGACCCCTAAATGATCAAAGCCGTATGGGTATATCTGAGAATTTTCATCCATCTAATTCTTTTTTTAGTTTTGTCACAGAGAAATTACAAAGGAACCACTTCCTCTGAGACCTGAGCATGTTTGTGTAGTCAATAAGAATCAAACTCTGCAGTAAAAAGATTAGTCCCATAAATGTGGCAGATCATGGACATGCTCCTCTTCCTTATTTCTCATGGCTTTTCAGTTTAAATGGTTAAATTAAATATTAAAAATCTGTTTGTTCCTCTAGTGATAGGTTGCCTGCAAACTGTTGGTGGGTCGATATGGCTAAAATAGCATATGTGTGAGTGTGACAGCTATATTTATATCACCAGATGAGATTGTTGTTTGAGGCAACACCGAAACCCCTGTACAATAAGGGGTCTCCCCATGCTTCTCCAGTCCTTCCCATTTGGTGCTGCCAGCCAGGAAGGTCACAATTAGGATCTTGAGTCACAGACCAAAGCTGCCTGTGATCCTTGAGTACAGCTGTTGATTAAGGAACATGCTAAAACTGGGGGCCACTGAAAGTATTTGCTTATTTTGTCTTGTTTTTATTGCTTCCTGAAAATGCAAGAAAAGTCAAAGCAGCACAACATTTCTGAAAAGGAACATCTACTAAAAAATGTTCTCAGCTGGAAATCACCAACCTTGTATTTCCAGCTGCTTAGAGATTATTCTTTTAAGTCAAAGGAGTTTTGTGGGTTGATCCAAACTATTTTCCCAGCTCTTCATTTCACAAGACAGAATCGATTTTCCTTGTTTGTTTGGAACTTGATCCAAGTTTCTGTTTAGGTCAGCAAACTGAAAAAAAAAAAAAAAACAGTGATTTGCATGGTTCTGTGACCTTCTGGTAGAAAAAAAATAAAAAACATCTACAAAAGAGGCATGTCTGAGTCACAAAGCTGGACTAGGATTGCCCCTACCTCTGCCTGCCAGGGTGCAGCCTGTGATGCTTGGGGTCTGTATGGATTCACATACCAGTGAGTCCGGTGCCAGGGCCCATGCCTGAGGCACAGCAGCAGGGAGTTGGGACTTGCACAGATCCAGCAATACTGACACTGAGTGTCTGCACTGTACCTATTGCTGCTATAAAAGGATTTAAATCCAGGAAATATGGTTGGAAAATTCAACTAGACCAATATACCTTGCTGTCCTGTTGACATAATTTCTTTTTCAGCAAGAGACTGATTTTAGTAATTATGATTCAAACCCCTGATGTTATTGAAATTCTTTCTACTATTTATTTTAGATACTGGGTCGCTTGAGTTCTTTTACAGACCCACCTCTCCCTGTCTGACTGTGCTCTCCTGCCCCCAGCTCTGGGTGCTACCCTGTAAGAGGGCTGCAGCCCACGAGGTGGCAGAGCTTGCCTTGGAGAGCAGCCTTTGGTGAAAAAACCTTTTTTTTTTTTTTTTTTGCTAGCAAAGCTCCCTCCCTATGAGCTTTCTTCTATTTGCTCATTAATTGCAAATGTAGTTTCCTTTTTGCACATAAATCATAATTTCCTTAGACAAATAAAGAAAAATATTCAGCCAAATGTAGACATGGAGATCAGTTTTTATATTGATTTTGATTCAAAGGTTCTTCTGTCAACAAATATAGGATTTTTCTGTCTAAGTTCATTTACGTCAGGAGTTCCAAACTAGTTGAACAAGTTGTAATTTGTTTGACCTCACTAAAATTTAACTCAGTTTCAGAGTTTGTCTAAAAATTTAGAAATGGCAAAACCAAGTGAAAAATATTCAACCCTTCAGCTTTTAGAGTAGCAAATAATTTTTTTTAAAAAAAGCTTTGAAAACCATTTCCCAACAAGAAATAGCTGTTACTGTTTAGAAATTAGTAAATTTTCATCTGTTTATCACAAATATTTAACATGAGCCTGCTCAATATAACTTGACCAGTAAAGAAGTTCCAGCATGTGACTGCAGAACACATATTCCTTTTTCCAACTTCCAGACATGATAGGGAAAGCAAATATGATTAACCGAATTCTAAATCAGAGTCAGCGATGTTATTGCAGGAGTTAGTAGCAGTGCAATGTTCTTACTAAGTGTGCCCATCCCTATAACAAATCTGAACAGGAGAGTTATTTAAAGAGATTAAATGATGCAGAATAAAGCTTCCAAAAGCTGTAATTGAAAGTGACAGAAACATTAGCTTTGAAACAAGTAACATTTAATCACACAGATTATACAGAAACATAATTTTTGTATGTTGTTTTCTTCAATAGAATTTAATTTTAATCTGTTGAGACAGCTCATCATTTTCAGCTGCCTACTGCCAGAAGCCTGTCAGAGTATGTAAATGCACAGCTACTGTGAGGAGTGGGACCTGTTCTCTCCAACACTGGCCTCAATTTATGCATGCCTAAAATTTCAGGTGCTCCTACCTGCACCTGCGGGTTGCACCACTTCTTGCCTTTGTATGTACCATTTGAAAGGTTGAATTTCTGAACTTCTGGAGAAGCAGTGTAGTCCCAATGGAAGCATCATATTTGTGCAGTCAAAAGTAGAATATTAATAAAGGGCAAAGGCACGAAGGAAAAAAGCATGAAAAAACCTTTACACAAACACACAGAGTCCAGGAGAAGGATTCAAACCTTCTCGTAAATAACATTTGATTTTATTCTCCTGCAGGTATACAGGAAGTCCCAATGGGATCACAGCAGCTGAAAGCAGAAAAGAATTTGTGCATAGTTTGATTAGTCAGGACACAGAGTGAATCTCAGTATAGTGCTGGAGTAACAACAGCTCATCTGATGTTGCAGAACACATGGATTTACCAGTGCCCCCGCCCTGCCTGTTATGAAACCAAGCTCTGTATTTGCAGAACGTGTGAGCAGGAGCAAATGTGACCTTCAGGAAGACTGATATGAAGTGCCTTTGCCTCCTGGGAACTCAGAAGAGCAACAGACGGGAGGAACTCATGTTGACACTAACCTGCTGTTTATAGCAGCCAAAAGTACATGTGAAAGCATGTAAAAAACTCCAAGCACTTTGGATGGGTTACCATCAAATTTTTTGAGTTTATTTGCTCTTGTTATAAAACATGTTTGAAAATGAAGCCAACTGTCTAAAATAAGTGTTTGAACAACAAGGTGCTAGGGAGGTTTCTTTTATTTTTTTCTAAAAGTGCCTTTCTTTGCTAATATGGAAGTTTAAAAAAAATAGGATTCACCTGTGTTTCCCTCTCAGCTTCTTACAAAGTCTGAATTATTTAGAGATGCCTTTTATTTTAGAGAAGGTCATATCAAAAGTTCAGCATGGCCAGATTTTGAGAAAACAAGAATTTTGTATCTAGAGCAGTTCCTTTTGGCTGATGGTGAGAATATTAAAACAGAAGCAGTTTCAGTGTGAATTGCAATCAGGGCTTAGATCCTGACCAGGGCAGGGACTGCTCTGATCTCCCTTCCTGCCCCACAGTTCAGGCTGGGGTTTGTTCTGCTCCCATGGCACAGGTCCTGGCACTGATGACTGAGCACCAGGGCAGGTAAAGTTTGGATAAAGGAGCCAAAAGTCTAGAATAAATGATTAATTTATCTATATCCAAAGTAAATGATGCTATCTTCAGGGTAGGGACTGTCTTACCATGTTTGTTTGCAAATGTTTGAGCTTTTCACCCTTTGTCAGTAATAAATGATAACATCGCAAGGAAGGAAAATGGACTTCAGAAAAGACTGCCGGCTTAAAAAGAGCAGCCAGAGAGATTAGGCCTACAGGCATAGCTTTAATGGTGATACTGTCACTGAGAAAGACACAAGCTCTTGCCAAAGGGCTGTTATAACACTGTGTTTGTTACAGTGTTCAGTACAGGACATGCAGTCGCCCTAGCACAGAGTAACACTTACTATATTGTGCTCAGAATGAGTAACGAATATCATGTGAGTACGGAATGTATCAGATCTTTCCAAAACTGTGTCTGGGCAGGCAAGCGGGTTTGCTGCCTCACTCAGCAGGACACTCAAGCTACTTTGTGCTGCTTTGATGGCACAATGCTGCTAGGAGGTTTTCATGACTGGCTGCTTAGAAATGCTGTTTGTATGAGGACAAAAGCCCATGATGGACAGGAAATCCAGCATGATTTGGTCCCAGTGTCCCAATGTCACACACAATCTTGATTGTCTCCGAGTCAAGAATCTGCAGGGATTTTGACAAGCTACTGCTGCCCCTTGTGCATCACATTTTTAACTGTTGGTTGTTGGCAACTGTGATCAAAAGGTCATAATTTCTGATTTCTCCCCAGCTATTGATGGTACCGATAGAGGGATTTTGCTACATTATATAATATTCATTTTAATTCAGAAGCAAAATTATTCCTTTGTGGTACTCTCTGCTTCCCTTGTTGATGTGGTCCAGGTAATAGTTGTGGATTTCTCTGGACATGACTGGTTCATCAGACACCAGAAACCACAGTGCAAATAATGGAGAATGGGAGTTTACTGTCTCATGGACTGATGGGCCTCAGGTCTGTGCCTTGCTCCTGTCTGCTCATGGCACCATTATGGGGAAAACAACAAACCTGGAGCACTCCTGAATGCCAGGTGACTGCCACTTCGTTCATGATTCGGAGTGCTGAAGACCTGTTGGTACCTAGACCAATAAATCTAAATTGGCTTCCTACCAGGGCCTCTTACAAGGCCTCTCATAACTAAGTTCTGTGATTTTGGTGTTGCAAAGACCTGGGCAGCTCTTGCAAGGTGTGCTGGTGACACTGACCAATTACATACATCTCCCAGAATTACTTTTAGGGCATGATGTAGACAAAAAGTATCTGCAGATTTTGAGGAAGATAAGTGAATTTGGAAGATAAAGAAATTGGTGACATTTTATTTATCTGTGTGTGGAGAGAACAACCATTATATCCAACTTTGGATAAACATCTACTAAAGCTTCTGAACAACCAACTAGGCAAGGGGGAGTTGTCATAAAAAAATAGAGTGTGTTTCTATAAAGAGTCTTATTTATCTGAGATGATAGAATAAAAGCTGATTAGAAAAGCTTAATACAGAAAAAGCTATATCAGTTTTATAGCAGAGTAGCTGCCCATAAATTCAATGGAATTTCACCAGCATTGAAAACACAATGGAAAAGAAAAGACATTCTGAATCCAAAGAGAAAACAAGATCAAAGATTACTTTGCTTATTTTGATAATAAAATAAATACTGTGAGAACATGGAACGTATTATTAGGTTAGAAAAATTAGCAATGCTATTTTTACAGAAATGTCATTGATGATAAATTCACTGCTCAGTAAACTTTTCAAAGGCTAAGAGAGTGATAATTTCAACTTTTGGTTCTTCATGTTAACAAACACTGTGCTATAGAATCTGCTATAAATGTCATCCATAACAAAAAGGAAGAACAAATACTTGGCTATGAAAGGACACCTGATTTTCTGAAGTAGCATACTTCTACTGAGTTATATCTCCCTTTTAGTTTAAAATCTTTTTTGTTTATTCTTTTAGAAAATTGACAAACTTTCCATTCTGCATAAATATCTAAACTTCCTTAGTAAAAAAAAAAAAAAAAAAAAAAGCTGCACAAAAATTAATAGTTTCCTTTTTTTTCCCTGTAAAATCACTTCATAAACACTTTCAAAAGCTGTCAATCTAGCAATTTCCCCAGATGTCTTGTTATAGCTTAGTAATTAAATTGTAGTCTCTGAGCTGTCTTTTTCATAGATAAGTTTACAGGAAATGCATCTTCATCCTTGTCTAGCACAGTATAAAAATGTAAGCTGGGAATACAGTTGTATTTATTGATTTTTCAGAATTTGTAATTCCTTTCAAAAGGACTTTACTTGGCTCTTTTGAGCTTTCACAAACTGTTGAAGGCAGAAAACAATAATGGTTTGAAAAGATACTTCTAGGGAATTTTATGATCTTATAAGATTTGACACGGGATCTGCATTAGAAATGTGTTCTCCTTGGTACTCACCTACTCTTTGCAATATCTGGTTACAAATAATGGAATTGCTACATTCTTTGTTTAATAAAATGTGTCTGACTACAAGATCTCACAAATAATGTGCTGTGTTTAAAGCAATGTGTACATCACAAGCACTAATGTGAAGTGTGTTTGCAATTCCACACCAAAAAGCCAAAGCAGTAGAGAAGATAATCACCGGAATTGATCTCTTGGGAAGTAAGCGAACTAATCCCAGCATTCTACTGGGAGATGAGCTTCTAGCTTCTTCATGTCCCTGTCTAAGGACTGATAGTAGAATCTTCCTGCCTGACCTTGGTGTCAGAGCAGTAGGCACAGCAAGGCACCTATGGCTGTTCTGTTCTTGGTGACTGCTTACCAGAGCCTGGAGCTGCATGTGGCTTTTTGTTTCCCAGCAGATGCCCCTTGCCCAAGCACAGTCTCCAGGCAGGCAAAGAAATATTCTACCAAAGCCACACCACTGGGAGTGTGCAGCAAGCCTGGCACTGAACTCCTGTGTCCTTGCAACTATACCTTCCTAGGGACTCAGTGCCAAGGCTTTGTCCACAGCAGAGATCCCAAGGCAGCCTCAGTGCCTGGCAGAGCAGTGAGCCATAGTCCACAGGCCACCCACTCTCTCCTCTGCCACTGTGGCAGCCAGGGTTGGCCTTAGGGACCCACAGCCCTACCTTTGCAGGGCAATCCAAGAGCAGGGCAATCCTACCTTGCAGGGCAAGCCTCATGGGATGGGAACTGCTCATATCACCTCAGCTGGGCTGAATTTACCCAAAGGTTTCCGGACTTGTTTTCCAGGAACTTGACATATAGCTCATAGTGTTGGATGTGGGGGCCAAGTTAAAGCTTCCCATACCCTGGACTTGTATCTCAGCCTACTGAATGTGGCAAGAGGGAAGGAGAGAGTCATCCTTCTCTCCTGATGACATGATTTCACATGGAAACATTACCCAAGGCAGCAGATTTCCAAGAGGACTCCCAACCCACTGGATTAGAGATGTATCCTGACACTCACGCTCATGTTTCCATGTCTGTTTGAATATGTCATAAAAAATCAATCAAGTACCACAAGAAGGACAAAAGCAGTTCCCACTTAAGGATAATATAGAGGCTTGTAATTGTTAGACTACCAACAAATTTAAAATTTTGATATCATTCTCTCAGAAAGCTTATTTATTCAAGTGAATTTGTGCTGGGATTACCCAAGAGAATTTTCTCCAATCTGGAGTACATCACAGTTTCTACGGGTATGCACCAATCCTTCCTATTGGAGATGCTTGAAGTGTCTATATAGCCAAAATAAATGGAAATAAAGAGTCTCCATTATTTTTTACCAAGTATATAGTGTCTTCCCACCCAAATAAAAACATGTTTCTGCAGCCGTGACCTCCTGAGTCATTTGGCTGAATATTCTTCATTTATGCAGCTGCATCCTTCCCCAAACACCTCTTAATCATGCAAAAAAATTCAGTGTCTGCTTTGCATTAAAAAACTACATCCATAACAGGTCTGAAACTGCTGAACATTGCAGTGCAGTGATTGCAGCACTTTTTCCAGTTTTACTAGTGATATCAGAAGGTCAAACTTTGTATCAGTATTGAGTGGGACTTGTTTTCATCCAACTATTTGCTTTCCAATATGCATGTTCCTCAGATATAAAGATACATGCTTTTCCAACATCACTGAGAATCTAACATGGACTGCAACACAATTTGCAACAAGATCTCCATTTACTGCTTTTTGTTGTTGCTGCAGACTATCTTAAATTATTGTGAGATTATTCAGAATGTTGTGGCTTCTCAAAGTTGATTTTCTCTTAAAACATTGCAGCAATTTTGTTCCATGCTTCTTGTTTTCCATTTGATAATTCAAGGACTTGGACTGAATGAATTAATTATGAGTCATGTACATTATGAACTATTCCATGTATTAGGACCACAGCTGTTTACTGCCATTAATTATTGAGATCATTTTGGGATGAACTTTGTTATAACCTTGAAATGAGCAAGCTGATGGGGCAACCAATGTAAAGTTTTTCCATAGCTCTGGAATATCTTTCTCTAGGAAAAGCTGCAGAAGTATTTTAAAAACAATTTTAATTTCAAAATTATCTGAAGAATAAACCAGAAAATATTTTCCATCTATGGCAAGAGCTAAACTGGGTTCATCTCTATTTCAAAAATCAAAGAATTCCAAATCATTTCTTGTCCTGTTTATCAGAAAATAGAGATGGTATGAATAGCCTATTGTTAGTAACAAGCTTTGCTTCATCAAGTCAATAAATGGTTGAGTTGTTATATCATGTAGTTTCAGTTCATGAATTGTGCATCTGTTCAAGCCTCAACAGACTGAGTGTGCCTGTTTACAGGCTGCAAACTTTCCCTAGCTCGCAATTTCACTTTTTAAAAAAGAAATTAAATTGCTAAAGAGAAATCAACATGAGAGTTAGGTTAATTAGGGATACTTAGCAGTCGAGTTTGTCTCGAACCTGTGAATGGCAAGAAACACTGCAAGCAAAGCTTCCCAAACGCCCTGTTTTCTTTAATATAATAACTACCAAAGCTAACTCTTACCAGTGTATTAATTTGAATGGCACAACCAAGCAGATTTTGGGAAATTATCAGCACCTTTGATCTCCTGATCCACATATGCAAACCTCTTTGATGTCAGGTGGAAACCCAGCATGAATAAAAGACAGCCTATTTTCTGAGCAACAGAGGCTGATCTGGAAAAGGTCAGGCAGAGAAAATAGATACATACATAAGCCAGAATCATACTAAAGAAAAATGCCATCTTTCTCTAACTGGCTAAATGAACTTTTCTGAGGCTATTTGCTTTGCTTTGTTATTCTTTACTGAAAGTGAAATACAATGCATAGAGACTTGTGGGTGTAGCATTTCACTTCCTGGCTTTGACATTTCTGGTGGGTTATTACTGCTAAATATTTGTGAGTGTTCGTGACCTTCAGAGCTCAAAGAGCTGCCACCAGGAGGTAGATACACACAGAGCCACAATTAGTGCAGCATTTCAAGTACCTGTGGAAGCTCTATTAGCTGTAACTTTAATTTCAACCACTGCCTGTGACAGTCTCTTCTCAGGAGGAGGGGGCGGTGCCTGATTGTCCGGAGCAGCAAGTGGTCAGGACTGTGGGTTTGTGAGAAGGTGGAATAGACTGTTGAACATGTGTCACTGGGGTAGTTTTGATAGTACTGCGGTGGCCCATAGTAGGGAAAACAAAAAATTGTGAAGAGGGAATAGCACCATTAGAGTAGATACCTGAAGAAATAATGACCTTCATTTTATTGTGTCTCTCTTCTTGCCCTAAGCAAAGGAACATTTTCCATGGCTTATGTTTTGGGGCACAATAATTTTCAAGTGTCATCATCTAAAGAAAAAATTCTGCCAACTGATGTGAACATATTTATTCACAGCATTAAGAGCTGTTTTTTGTGGATATGCTATTTTGAATCACATTTCTGAATATGTCTGTTATGGATGTGCTATTTTTAATCACAGTTCTGGTCACATTATTCTAGAAGTTGTTATCTTAATTCTGAAAGGGAAAAAACCTATCAGTCCTAAGGTGGTCAGATGACAGATGCAAACTAGCCATTCTTTTCCTTCTGCAGCTGCTTATAACACTCGCTGTGGGTCTGCCGAGTTACAAGTGCCCTTGGTCCTTCTCAGCCACAGTGCTGAGATACTGACATACGAGGTTTGGTCCTCACCATTACTATTCCTGTATTGCTGCTCTATAATTAGAACATTTCTCATTTACACAGAGTATTGCCATGCTGTCTAGTGTCTAAAAGCATCCCAGTAATGATTTCAGACTTGTGAGGGCGTTTTGCAGTATAGCAGAAGGAATACCTGGTAAGATTGCTGTGATCTAGGGTGTTCCATTTAGGGTGTTCCATTTCCTTTTAGTCTTTAAAGGGATATCCTTGAAAGGCAGTTCCTTTTTTTTTATTTTTTTAAATAGTAATAACTCAATGTTTGAGATTATTCCTTTGATCATGAAATGTTATGCATACTGATGCTCTATAAGGCCTCCAGAACCATCTCAGGGAATGAATGGCAGTACAAGGCCAGGCTTGTCTTTATTTAGCATTTCTGGAAAAGTGGATGCCAGAATCTGTATTTGTACTCACGTGTGTTAGGATGAAAAGTCACCAAAGCCCAGATACACAGGGACCCCAGCATGATGACACCCAACCTGACTTTCCAATGCCACCTCATAAGCAGAAATTTGCAGTTCTGAGTTAGAAACCTTGGTTATCTTATACAGCTGAGGAAAAGAGTTAGGCACCAGACTGTGGGATGTACAACAGACGGGGCACCAAGTGAAGGGACGCTGAGAAAATGCCAAAAAAAAGAGATGAGTCTGAAGTTCCCTTGTCCCAGAGCTTCTGACAGCTGAGTGAGAGGGGTTTATAGCTCTGAAAACCTGCAGCCACTTCAGTTGCTGCTTGTGTATGAATAAATGTGTTAAAAGAAGATGCCTACAGTAATGGAGCTGTTCCTCACCTTACACATAGAGCAGATGATGGACATCATTTCACAGGGGAGTTCATCTGGATGACTTTGGAATAGCAGCAGGCACATGAACTCCTTGCTTTGTGCTGAGCTTAGTGGTGTTGGCACGGGCTGGGTGTTGTGTAACCATCCCTAATAAACAAAGGATTCTAGGCAGCCCACCAAATAGTTAGAGAATGCCTAAACACACCGTGAAACAAAGTATCTGCTGAGACACTCATCTTATCCAAGATAAGAAGGCCTCTGGGAATGCACATTAGAAGTACTTTAGGTGCCTAAATACCTTTACTGATGACAGCTTAGGTGCCTTTCAGGTATGCCTGCCACAGGCAGAATTGTTGTGACTCACTCCCTTGAATGCAGGCATCTAAATTCTGCTTGAGCTATGCCACAGGCACCTAAAGGCTTTTGGAATCTTTTCCTAACTATTTGAATTTATAAAAATATCTTGTTTCAATAATATGGCATGGATTCAAATGGTTTCCGATTTTTCTGTGTAAATGAGTAGAAGGTGATGTTTTGGATTTTTTAGATTCCTTCACTGTCCTAACATAATTACCAGAATAGGACTTAAATTAATCCAGCACTTCCAAAGTGCTTTTCATTGATTTGACCACAGCTATATGTTAAAAAAATTAAAATTTCTGGACAGTATTTCAGGACTTCTTAACTTGCTTTGCCAACTCTTCTTTTGCAGACATGATTCTGAGGCCAGATTTTTGTTGTCCCAGAATATTGTTTCAGATAACATCTAGGTACTGTTTTGCATTTTATATATGATCTTTATACCTTATTTGCCAGACAAGCATCCTTAGCTTGTACAAACATTTTTAAATTCCCCACAGCATTTGGAAATTTAGCTATAACATGAAAGGCATCTCTGAGTGAATGTGCTGATTTCTAAAAATTAGAAAATAGCTTTCTTTTTTGTCTGAAGCAGTCTTTTCATTAAGAGCTGGAACTGTAACTCAGGACTGGCCATTTTAAAGGTCCTACTGAAGACAGAGCAAAAGACAAAGGCTGATCATCTATGCAGAGCAAGACTGTGCTGCCTAACCAGTGTTAGCACACAGAAAAATAAATCTGTTGCCATAGCCCAGAAACCCAGAAAAATAAAACTGTTGCCATAGCCTAGGATTTTGCCTAGTTTACAATTTAATAAATCTTGCATCCTGTTATGCTGTATGGGCATTTGGTTGGTGGCTGCAGCGGCAGCCAGGTGATTTATTACTGCTACTGACACATCCTTTTGGCTGGATGTATAACACTGTTTGCACTGGAAGACGTTCCCCTCCCAGACATGCACACCAGGAAATGTTAGCAGGGCTACATCTTCTCCCAGATCAAATATCAGTGGTAAGTTGTTCTACGTTTGTCTCTGTGTTCTTTCACATTGTTAAGGCAGTAAGCAATGAAGCAGGAGTGCATCCAGGTTTGCTTGGTGATGGCTGTCCCAGGGACAGAGGAGTCTTGGGGGTGGCAGGAGCCCACTGCTACCATCTTCCTCCTCCAGCTGGCATGCTGGCTTTCAGGGATCACAAGGTGGTGCTCTTGTACTTATGGCAAATTATTCGGTGGCCAACACTTGAGGTGCCTGAGGCTCTCAACCTTCTGCTACAAAGGACAAGCTGAACTAAGCAACACTGCTGATGGTTGCACACCTGCTTATACCAGAAGAGATTTCTGGTGAAAGCAGCATCTCCAGGGATGTGCTTCCCTGTGTAAGAAAATGTTAAATGCTGCATGCTCACAGGATCGGAATGTGTTACAATACAGTGAGATCTCTTCTTGGTGCCTCATCAAAAGGCATTCTCTTGAGTAAATGTCATAAAATCTGGGCTGAATGCTTCCTTCATGTTTGTAATTCTCCAGTGGGAAAAGAAGTAGACCCAGAAGACAGTTCCTATAGACTAAGGATTTAGCTGTCTCTTTGCATCCTGTTTTAAAGCTGAGCTCACCACTCCTTGTCTAAATTAAATACTTCGGCCTTGTCATGTACTGGTGTGATACATCCCATTTAAAACAGAATAAGCATCTTTTTTACCCAAGCTGGAGTCTGTATTTTACTTCATGCATTTTTCACTTATCCATTGTCTTTTCTCCAAGGACTTCTTGGCTATAAGGATGACACATTAAAGAATTTGTCAAATATCTCAAAGGTCCTTTACTACTGTATATATAGACCTAGTACCAGGACTCTAGAAATCATGGCAAGGTATTATCTCAGAGAGCAAGAGAGGGATTAAACATGGACGTGGCTCTGGGACTGTGTTTAAAGATGATCTCCTTTTTCTACAAATCTAGCAGATGGATCATATTATAATGAGTTGGTAGGAGGCTATTTCAGGAGACTGGAGGATGCAGCAACCTTGTCGTTAAGAAGAACAATTGGATTACAGAGCAGGCTGCTGTGATTGCTGCTCACTGTGTACCTGAGTGAGAACTGAACATCTCTCACTCCACATTTCTCTGTGCACCCCGTCTTTGTACATCCTCCTTACTACAAGTTACAGGCTGTGTCTGACAGGTATTATTCTGTACAAGAGAAAACACATTGCTGAGAGCTCTGAACTGTACTGTAATAAGGCCACTGGGCTTCAGTTTCAATTTACATACCTGAATATAGAAACCCCATGCTTGTTACTTCTGGTTTTCTTTGAAAATTTTCTCTCCTTTCCAGGTTGAGTGATCCTCTTACTACTCTGTATTTTATAACAAATTCTGTGTGCCCAACTTTTAGATATTTCTTGAGTATTTCAGTATCACTTTGCTGAAGTGAGGCACATGCTAAAATGCTGTTGTCACCACTGCATGCACCAGTAATTCATATGCATGGAAAGTAAAAATAGTACTACTTGCAGAAGTTCAGTACAAAGTCTTCTACAGCTAAAATTTTCTGCAGAAGCCATTAGTGACAACTTTGCTGCAAAGAAATACAGAGAGAGATTGAGCTTGCTGCAGCATTCTGGAAAATAGAAAGGGATATATTAAGAACAAGGCAGCTTTTCTCTCTCTCACCCAACAGAATTTCTTATTCTTATGACCACCACAGTCTGATTTTAACACCAATGTGACACCATTTGCCATCTTCTCTTGAAATGTTCTCTCTAGCTAAAGGAAAAATTGCTTGTATTTTCTGTGATCTTATGTAAGGACACTGGAAAGAGCTGTGAACAATATGTTCCCTGCTTGCTAGGACAGACAACATTAATGACAAGGTCAATTCTATTTTACAATCTATTGGATTCCATAAATGCTACTATACTGACTAAAGCAGCCTGCAGTCATAATACTGAAAATAGAGTTGAAAAAAAATTTGAGTGTATGTTGGCAATGAAGTGGTTCAGTGCGATTGTAAAGTTCAAATAATGTATCAGGAATTTTAATGCATCCTGCCACACTTCAGGATAGGGTTATAATTCATTAAAAAAAGGCTACAGCATTAAGCATACAAACATGCACAAGAACACTCAAATGACCTGAGTGTACCTCCAGCAGATTTGCAGATGGTACCAAGCTGAGCAGTACAATTGACACACCTGGAATGCTATCCAGAGGGACCCATGAGAAGTAGCCCATGGGAACCTTGTGAGGCTCAGGAAGACCAAGTGCAAAGTGCTGCGCCTGTGTTGGGGCAACCACTGTTACAGGGGGATGAACAGATGCAGAGCAGCCCTGCCAAGAAGGACTTGGGGGTGCTGGTGGGTGAGGGGCTGGACATGAGCCAGCAAAGTGTGGGATTGCTTCCCAGAATACCAGTCGTGTCCTGGGCTGCACCAAAAGAAGCATGGCCAGCAGGGTGAGGGAGGGGATTCTGCCCCTCTACTCCACTTTGCAGTACTGCATCCAGATCTGGGGTCCCCACCTCAGGAAAGACTGACCTGTTGGAGCAAGCCAGAGGAGGCCACCAAGATAATTAGAGAAGTGGAACACCTCTCCTGTGAGGAAAGGCTGAGAGAATTTGGATTGTTCAGCCTGGAAAAGAGAAGGCTTTGGAGTGGCTTAGTTGTGATCTTCAAGCATCTGAAGGAAGTTCACAAGAAAGATGGAAATAAATTTCTTACAGAATGACGCAGAATGGCTTCAAACTGCAAGAGAGTAGGTTTAGATTAGACTGTAGGAAGAAATTCTTCATTGTGAGGGTGGTGAGGCTCTGGAACAGGCTGCCCAGAGAAGTTGTGGATGCAGTATTCAAGGCCATCTTAAATGGGGCTTTGAGCAAACTGGTCTAATGACTCTGCCTATGTCAGGGAGGGTGGAACTACAAGATCTTTAAGGCCCTTTCCAACCCAATCACAGAATCACAGAATCACAGAATAATGAGGTTGGAAGAGACCTCCAAGGTCATCAAGTCCAACCAATGCCCTAACACCTCAACTAGACTATAGCACCAAGTGCCATGTCCAGTTTTTTTTAAACACATCCAGAGATGGTGATTCTACCACCTCCCTGGGAAGACAATTCCAGTACTTATTATTCTTTCGGTGAAAAATTTCTTCCTAATATCTAACCTATACCTTCCCTGATGTAGCTTGAGACTGTGTCCTCTTGTTCTGTCAGTTGCTGCCCGGTGGAAGAGACCGACCCCCACCTGTCTACAGCCTCCCTTCAGGAAGTTGTAGAGAGCAATAAGGTCACCTCTAAGTCTCCTCTTCTCCAGGCTAAACAACCCCAGCTCCTTCAAATGTTCCTCATAGGGCTTGTGTTCCAAGCCCCTTACCAACTTTGTTGCCCTCTGGACGCACTCAAGCATCTCAATGTCCTTCCTAAACTGAGGGGCCCAGAACTGGACACACCAAGGCATTCTATGAGTCTTTGATTCTATGACCTTGACTGTCTCTGAATGTGTAATACGAACAAAACCTACCTCATTGTACCTTTCTTCTCTGTGTACTTTCTTCTGTTTCGCTTCTTGAAAGCAAATCCTTAGGATTCCTGGAAATATTCAAGGCCAAGCTGGATCAAGCTCTGAGCAACCTGATCTAGTTGAAGATGTCCCTGGTCATTGCAGGGTGGTTGGACTAGATGACCTTTAAAGGTCCCTTCCAACCTGAACTACTCTGTTTCTAAGATAAAATATCTCAGTTTTGCTACTTTTACAGAGGCATGAAGCCTCCATAATTCTAGTTGAGGTCTGTGGTTAGCATTACAGGTGCTAAATACTGACAATTGTCTCTGAAATGACTAACACAAAACTTCACAATACACGAGTTGGAGGTGAAGTAAAAAAGCTGGTACTCACCTCCTGTGCTTCAGTTCAACATGATCTTGAGAACCTTGAGAACCTTGAGAGGTCATTCCACTTTCCCTTCAGCAAGGAAAAGGGAAAGCCCTGTGTGTGTGGCAGAATAACCCCTGCACCAGAAGAGACTGGAAACAACTGGCTGAGTCAGCCTGGCCCTGTTGACTGAAAAGAACTTAAGGACACAGGTGCTAGGTTAAATATGATCCAGCTTAAGCTTCCATCCCAGAGGAAGAAGACTTTTTCCTCAGCTCCATTGCTGGGACCAAAGCCAGGACTGTTACTATCCCCTCTGCTTGGCACCGGCCTATCTGGAACAGTGTCCAGCCCATTATGTGAAGGAGATGCTGAGGTGTCTAGGGTGAAAAGGACACCAGGAGGTAATGAAATAGCAGCCCACAGCTATGCCAATGGGTATTAAAATACTACAGAGTCAAGGATTTCTTGGAAGTGGAAGATGCCCAGTTGCAGAAGACGCAATGGCCACAAACTGTGTTCTGAGAGGTTCAGGATAGAGTTTGGGAAACAGTTTGAGAGCCTAATGAGAGTGGTGGTGGAATCTTTATCCTTGGAATGGGTCCTGAAAACTCAATTAGAAAAAGCATGGCTGACCTGAAGAAGTGCTGGCAATAGAGCTGCAGGGTGAACCCCAGAGGTCCCTCACAACCAGCATTTCTGTGAGCTTATGATATGTTCCTGAGAATGCTTCTATGGAAAAAAAAATAGAATTATTATTCGTGCTGGAGTCATGTGGGGTGTTTGGACAGTACATTTTCCATGCACGTTGCAAGCATGCACAAGCCTGAAATGTGCCATCGCCAAGATGCGTCCACTTGCCAAAAAGAGAAAAGCATGCCACAATTTTGTGCCAAAAGCAGAAAGCCATACAATCTTGGCAAGCATAATGCATGAACCTATGGCTGGCATGCTCCAAGGCATCCACTTTCTCTTCTATTGCTTGGATCAAAGGCAGAAGTAGTTCAGCTTTGCCCAGAGCATGGCAAGGACACGTGTTTCTCACAATATGCACACTGGTGGTGAGACTGAGCCTGATCTGACACATTCAGTGTTTTTAATATACTCGTAGAACAAGGAGATCTTAATGCTACACACAGATTCAAGAATTCTGAATTCTGTTTGATTCTGACAGCATTAGAAGTTCATCTCTAAGAACAAAGATATGTGGCTGGAGGCTTTGCTTCTCAGGGAGTACACAGGCTGCAACCCAGGACTCAGTGATGAAACTCCATACCACAGCTCTACTCTTACTCTGGGATTTCAAGAAACCTGAGCACCAAGCCAAAAGTCTATCACTGGGAAAGTTTAGGTGGGGGGTTGAAGAGTCAGAGCTGTTCTGTTGTGCTGGAACTGGTGTGTGGAGGCATGACAGGGAACTGTCTCACTTGCTGTGAATCATTTGCTTTAAGACAGAGATGATCAAGGAGGAGATGAATGGAGACACAACTTCATAAACCAAATTGGTTCAAGTGATTTCTTTAAATACAATTAATTTCCAGAATGCTTATGCTAGATAAATAAGCTGGTGTTCTAAGAAGCAAGAACACTACATTAAATGGGATAATGAATAATAGTATATCATAGCATATAAAGAACAATGGTATGAACCCTCCAGAGGTGCTGAAATATGTACTCCACACAGGTTGGGGCCCTGTTTTGGTAGATCTCATGCCAGTCATTTTCTCTCACCTCTGCTTTCAATATAACTATTGTAATTAGACTGGGAAGAAACAGGGTATCTTTCTCTTCTGAATCTTCTCCCACTTCCATTTCTGAGATCTTTACCCTGTGTAAAAATTATCTGAGAATGAAAGGGCTGTCCTTCTTGTTCATAGTTGCACATGATGATCTCTTAGACATTGTATGAATTCTTACTGCTATAGACACCAGTCTCAAATAAGCCAGAATGTAGATAGCTGCTTTAGTGCATCAGAAGGGCACAGCCATCAAAAACAGTGCAAGAAATAAACACAAAAAAGTGCTGCTGCCTGCAGTTTTATAATTACAGAAAGATCTTATCACCAGCAATGGAGCGTTGGTCACAATTGGAGGGAAGTTGTTTCAATTTTGTATTTCTTTGTAGAGTTCATTGAGAGTTTTCAATACTTCAGTATTCCTTTCTAAAACTTTTGCCAGTGCTTTGCAAGACTGGTCAAAGCTGATGGTGCCAGCCTCTGAGGGCCAACATTTCTGTATGCGCAGTGTGGAAGGCTTTTAGACATGTCTGTGAAGTACCTTGTGAACTTGGTGTTCAGAAATGGGATAGTGCTGCAGCCAGCTGATAGGGTGGGGGTGGATAAACAGGGACATTTAGAAGGTAGAGTTTTCTGCTTACATTTAAAAGGCAACACTTGGTGTTTGAGGGCCACAGTTACTCCAGAGCGGGACAGTAAGTTGCACATAGCAGGTTTCCCTCCCCTGGGAGTTTGTATCCCTTGTTCTGAAACTGTGCCCAGGGAAACCTCTGAATAGTTTTTTTCTAACATTTGCTTGAGAAAGGAGATATACATCATTTGATAGGATTTTATTTTTATACTCTACATATTTATTTGTTCCTGCCTACCTCTTGCATATCTTCTCCTTTGGGCCCACACACTATAATATAACTTCACCTCCAGCTCCCCATGGAATATTCGAGTCATGTTCAGTCCCTCTATCACCTCCACAGTTCCTTCCCTCCCACTATAACCTCTGGACTGCAGCCAGTTTAAGTTCATACTCTATAATTGACTGGAGGCAGCTTCAGTGAAAGGGTTTAGATAATAATTGGTTTATTTCTGAGAAATGGAAACTGAAAAATGTATGGGTAACAGGGCAGAAATGTATTCTGACAAGTACATTTCATTAGACTAATTAATACAGCTTATAAGCATTCAAACCCTTTCTGACCAAAATGCCCTTAACTTCTATGTCAGGACAATAAACCTCAGCAGTCTGAGTTATCTGAGTTTTATAGAAATTGAATTCCAACTGTGCAGTGTTTGCCAATGCAGTGATAATGTCCAAAGCTTCCTCTTGTTAAGTCTCCTATGCTTTGTCATTGAGTGAGCTGCATCAGGGGACTTCCAGGGGACTTCTTGTGTGACCTAATCAGTGTCCAGCCTGAGTGATGGGATGATGGCAGGAGCCAGCATTCCTGTGAGATGAGGTGATGTTGTCACCAAGTGGAAACCTCAAACTGAATTGCTATGAAGCATTTTATGTCACTACAGCAAATTCAGAAGAATTTTTTTTTTTGTATTTTGGGCATGCCAGAACACTTCATTTCAATATAATTTAGTATGAAACTCAATGTAGACATCTTCCCTAAGAATATAAAAAAAAAAAAAAAGCTGTCTTTTGATATGAATAATGAAAAATTCAAGTCCTGTAATTCTGACTTGCAATGAGAACAAACAGTATAATGTCAAAATATCCCACTGATTTTTTTGGTTTTTTTCATTGTCAGTTGCACTTTTAGGGAATTTGGTGGGATGACCTGTCTCTATACTAATTTTTTTTGTAATATCTGTGCACCCTGAGACTATGGGTGCAAATTTAAAACAGACCTTTCTATCCCAAAGTAAAACTGGCATGTAGCCTTTTGATTCAGTTACCAGATGGTGTATGGTATTTATGAGAACAGTTGTTAAATACTTTATAGTGTGACTCACCACACTGATAGCTGCATATTAATGAAAAGTGGACGCTGCTATTGCAGTTACAAGTGCTCTATTGTTGAGGGGAGCTAGTTGAGCTGATTCATAGAGACAGTTTCCCTCAGAAGTTCAGTCTAGAATATTTGGATTCATCCTCAAAGTGCTGGTTTTATGAAGCTGAAAACTGCTAACTTTACTGGAAAAAAAGTCTTTTAAACCAGAATTTTGACCTTACTTTCTGAGAGGGAAATGCGGTTCAGCAGTTAATTATATTAATTTTTTAAAATTAATTTCTGACCTGGGTGATACTTTTAGCTGCTAACTAAAATTATCTAGGGAAAAATGAAACATATTTGCTACACTGATATCATCATATGACATATTAGCTGTTAGTCAGACCAGCTGGAAGGCGTTCTTCCCTTTTCTTGGTGTAAGTTACAAAGAATTTTAGATAGGAATTTGTTTTTCCCCATTTTCACACTCTTAAGAAATCATTCTAGGGCAACAATGATAGGATTTAATTCAATTCAGGTATTATTTTAAAATCCTTGCTATGAGATTTTTGATAAAACATTGCGTATCAGTTATTTCGAGAGCTGAAAAGAATACTGACAGCATGCCACACATTTCATGAAATTAAAAGGACCATAAAACAGGCCTAAACCACACGACCATGAAAACTATTGCAAAGACAAGTAGATATCTTTTTTAAACACTTATTTAGTTGCCTTTTTCTTGTCAGTTTTTACGTTGCTTTTGTTTGCTTTTGAGTTGATTTACTAATCAGCCTTAATGGAAACACTGCAGCTGAAGTGGCATCTGTAGCCCTGCTACAGCTTGCTGTAGCTTGTGTGAATAAAAATAAGCCCAAATATACCTGAACTAAAATTACAGACCTTGTTCTCTCTGGTAGCTGCATTGCAGACAGCGTCCATTTCTTCCAATGGAAAAAGGAATAGCCCCTGGTGTAGAGAGTTATACAAAAGGTGCATGATTTAACTTTTTTTCCAGGATCTGTAAGGAGTCAAAATTCCTTGAATTACTTAAAATACACCAGATGGAGGGCAGCCCTGAATTGTCCTCTGATTCTTCATCATCTATGCAGAATTTCACTTATCTAAAGTTACAGTCTGGATTTAAGAGCATCCAGAAAAAGCGAGTGGTTGGAAAACAGCAGTCTGGTGCAATGCCAGAGGCTCACAACAAATCCATGAGAATTTTACCATTCCCCTGCTGCTCCCATGAATAATCAAACCTTACTTAAACTCTCTGGAGATTATTTTTTCTCCCACTAAATCTTAGTAAGTATAGTGAGATTCCATTGAGATCCTTAGCAGACTAAAGTACAACTTGTGCCAAAGGCAACCAGGCAGCGTCTGGTGGCAAAGGTTGGAGAGTCTTGTTCTACTCACACCGTGTTGCAACAGATTTCTCTTTGCACTTTGGCCTTGGGGTAATGCAGGGGAGATACAGAGACAGAGACAGTGTGACCTTCTCAGTGACCGCTGACCCAGCAGCCACCTGCGACTGGTATTTCAGGCAGGGCTGAAGCTCCTCCTGGGTTCTGCATTTTAGCTGCAGAAAACCCCACCTTTCTGGCAATGGTGTAGGTTGGATTCCTAGGTATCACTGAAGGTCTCATCCTGAGACTGCAGTCACACAGCTGTTTGCCCACAGATGCATCTGCCTGTCCAGGGGGCTTCAGGCAAGTCAATGAATTTACCCAGGACAGTGAATTATGTATTTGTGCGTCTGACAAAAGGGGGTGAGAAGGTTTGCAGCATAAAATGCTAGTGATCCAAACAAATGTGGCAAATAAGAGGGAACAAGTATGAAGTTTAGAACTGGCCATCTCAAATGCAAGTTTTCCTGAAACTCTCCTTAATATGTGTTTAATTTCATCCAGCTATTGCCCTTCTTTAAAGAAAAGAGAATTAAACTTCCCTCCACTGTCTTTTAAAACCAAACAAAGTCGGCAAACTCTACAGGAAAGAGCATCAAAAAATAGGGGGTCTGGAGGAACTGACTCATGAGGGAAAAAATATACACAGACTTTGGTGAAGTGGTGGCTCCGAGGCAATGTAATAAGCCAACAAATATTTGCAAGCTGTAAATACCCAGGATAGAAATTTGGTAGGACACAGTCAGACATAATCAGGAAAAAAAAAATACATGCTGGGAGTGAAGGAAAAGGACAGTTCAGTGAGACGCGATATAGCTGGGAATTAATAGATGGCACACCTGTCCTGCAGGAAAGAAAGTGCTGATAAGTAAATAGGCTGAGAGAGATGTCAGGACTGTCCATCTCTCACTGCTGTGGTAAGGTGACTTGTTAAATCTCAGCCATGTATACATGCTTATACATATATATATGTGTATACAGGCTTCAAAACCTGGCTTGTCTGCATGTTAAGCACCATCTATCAGGCTGAGTTTGCCAGGCCCAATGCAAATTTGGGCCACCTGTGCCATCCCCTCTGCAGCCACAGCAGGTACCCACAGGCAGAGGGCTCAGGCAGCTCTCCCATGTGCCAGTGCAGATTCACAGTGCCACTTGTCACTGCAATGTGGGCATGGGTCTGGGTGTGGCAAAACTGTCTCTTTGGGAGGTTTGACCTCGTGTAGGACCAAAAACTGAGAAGTGAAGCAAGACCCTTTGAAAGCTTGTGGGAACCCAGTGAGCCTCTGAACAGCCTCTACCCTGGCTGTACAGGAAGATTTCTGCTCAGGTTCCCATGCATCATCCCAGCAAGGTCTCAGACACAGTGGAAATACCCGTTTTACAAGACTCAACATTTTTTCCTCCGCCTCTCCCTCCGAAGTGCTGCCAGGCAGTGCATCTTCTTCAGCAGCAAAAGAGGCTGAAGGTTTGTCCCAGCCCCAGGTAGAGTCAGGCAGGCTGACCCAATTCTACTCCTCTGCAGAATCACCCCTGGGTGCGGAACCAGGATCAGGATCAGGCAGTAAAACCTCTGGCCTGCCTTGCCCCAGCTGCTCCCAGCTCGGAAACCTCTGAACAAAATGTTCCTGGCTGGGAACTGGAAAGGAGTTGCAGATTTGCAAAAGACCTTCCACACGCCAAAGACGGTCCCTCCTGGCTCCTCCCCGCCCCACCGGCGGCCGATGAAAGCAAGCACTTCCACCAAGGTTCTTGGCTCTTGCTAACGGAGAGTTATTTCCTGCTTGGGGTGTGCTGGCCTTAGCCTCTGGAAATGGGAAATTCCACCCTGAATCCGGCGGGAACTTATTTCACTGAGTGAAGTCCGTCCTGTCTCAGTGACATTCTGTGGGAATTTTTCCTCTGAGAAACCAGTGGCTTCTGAGGGTGGAAAACAGAGCTTTGTCTAGGTTTTTAACAAGCCTGGTTAATCCACCATTGGAAAACATTGCAAAATGACCCTTTAGTGAATTACTAATCTACTAAACTAGAAATTAGAAGCAAAATTAATGTAATTAAACCAGCAAGTTATTCAGACTAGACACAGCAGTATTTATTACAGCCAGTCCTCTCTAACCTGCACCCTGGATGCAAAAGTCAGGTTATCTGATCAAGTAAAGCTTCTACTCGGAGTTAATAAAGCCAGCACTGAGGTCATGAGAGGTGCGAGGAGGGGAAGGCCTTTAGGTCTCTTACTTCAGCTGGAAAAGGCACGGCTTTTGCACTGTGTGTTTACTGGTTTCCCTTCCCATCATGTTGTGACTTGCCCTTCCAGGAGTGAAAACAGACCTACAAATGTTAGTTCATCACGCTCACCTATGTCTGGTCTGAGTTTTGGCTTCGAGCGCTGCGTTCCAGCTGCGCTCCCAAGCCGCGTTAGCAGACACCAGGCACGCACTCCCCTCAGCCCGCTTCTGGGCGAGGGCTGAGCACGCAGGGACCAGGGAGGCGGGGGGTCTGTGTCCCTAAATACCATTTCTAAGCGGTGTGCATTTTAGTGTCATCAGGTTAAACAGATGCAAGAAGAAAATGACCTCTCTGGCTGACAGGCACAGAGCAGAGCTGTGTGGGAAGCTTGCACGGAACAACCGGGCGGCTGTGGCAGAGGCAGGAGGAGCGGGGAGCCTGTGGGCAGACAGCCCTGCGGCGTCAGGAAAGGGGGGAAATCCCAGGTGAGGCTGACCCAAAGGGTTAGGAGCACTACCAGCCCCCCTGATATGAGGGGCTTTCAATGCCCAGGACTTTTCCACAGACATGGTTTTCCAGGGATAAGATTTGGACTATAAAACTCTAAATGGGGTTAGAATAGCAACTAAGAGAAAAAGTGAAGAGGCATTAAATATAATGGCAAATGAGATTATTTTTATTAAAACATTAAAGAATAATGCCGGAAGGGGCAAGGCACAACGCCTGGCCTCAGGCTCTGCTGTCCCTATGGCTGGTGCAGCAGGAGCAGCGGCACTGAGGTGCTCTGTGTGAAAGCCTCCCGCGGCTGGGCAGGGCTGGGCTGGGGACACCCGGGCACCGCCGGGGCCCGTGGCACCTCCAGCGTGGTGTTTCGGTGTCACCCGAGCTCATCTGGCAGCCGCGTCCCGCAGAGCAGATGCTGCCCGTGGCCGTGACCGGCGTGCAGGCAAGCAGCATTCCACATGTGCTCCCGGGTCTCCCGATTGGTGTGCTCCGCTGAAGGGGCTGGTCCTTGAAGTCAGCTCCTGTGCCTGTCACAAATGATATTTTTATGCAAGGAAACAAAACCAGGATATCTGATGGACTGTGTTATCTTTACAGACAGCTTGGAGCTACAGATGCAAGGCAAGAAGTTTTATGCTTGAACTTTGAAACTGTGAGTGGAATTTAAAAGCAGTTTTAAATGCCTACTTTTCAAATTTTTTTTAAATTTTATTTTGTGTGTGCATGTATGTGTGTGTGTGCAACTTTGCATTAAGTATATATATCTGCATAACTTCATTATCAAGCAAGCTGTTGTGAATTCTCCTAAGGTGAAATAATGCTTTGGAAAACTTTGCAAAGTGTTAGCTGCACTTACAGCTGGATTAATGTGTGCACACTGAGGAAGAGAAGGATGTTCTTTTCAAGTGAGTGCAATTAGTCTAGTTTGAAATTATTTCAAATCATCTTTCCCACTGGAAAATTTGTTTGAGCAGGATGAGTTGTACTGAGGGAGAATCTCCTGGGAGTTATCTGTAAATGTCAGGCTGGTGTGTGTGTCTTTGTTACAGGCACATTTGATGTTTGCTTGTGTATGGAGAGGGATTAGATAAAAACCTGCTGTTACCATTGTGTGGCACTGCACTTGGTGGATAAAAAATCTGTTGGTACCAGGTGTTAGAAAGTTGGCCAATTAATGATGATTGCAGGAAATTAGTTTAAGAGAATATTGTCCATTATTATGCAGATTTACAGAACTAATTCTAACAGATACATTGCACTAGCACAGGAGGATCATTTCTGTAGCTGAAACATTAATAACCTGCTCTTTCTTGCATAGGAAAAATGAAATTAATTTCTGTGGGAGAGCTCTAGGGATTGATACCCAGATCAGATGTCCAAACCTGAGCAGGCAGTTTGGCACTCCAGGCTTGTGATATTTTCACTTCCTTATGGGAATTGTCCATGATGGTCTAACAAGACCCCTGTCATCCTAGGGTGTTATTTTTTATACAATCTTGTGTGAAAAGAGCTACATGCTACAACTTTTCTTGATTCACTTTGATATTAGTGCAAGCTGAGATATATGCTCTAAAAAATTAATTTTTTAAGTTGTCTTAAATCCTATCTGGATTGTTCCACAGATCTTTCTAGCTACCCAAAACAAACCAACACATTTCTCAATTTAACATACATTTTCCTTAGTAAGCAGGCATCTTGCTCTTCTCTTCTTCATGTTTCTCTTTCTTGGCAAGGGTGTTGTATCAGTTTATAAATTTATATTCTGGTGAGTCCAGGTGAAATCCAAAGGTTAAGTGAAAATTATGGGTAAGTGGCATGCTGCTGCTAAGTAGGTATAGTACAGCTAGCAATATCCATCCCTGGTGGGTCCATCACCACTCATTCTCCTTCTGGGTGCCTCCAGATCATGCAGTAACACAAACAGCATCCAGATGAGGTGTGGACATACAAGTGCATTTCTGCTGCATTAGTCAGAGCACATAACATGGGATGATAGCAACTTAGTACAACAGGCGGTGAGGCAATTCAGTCATTGCCTGATAAAAAGTAAATGTCAGTATTTCTTTAACAAATGAACTGCTGGAGTAAACCTGTAACTTTTTGCTACTCTTATATCATTGGTTGCAGAGTTTTTGTTACACCACTGGCTTCTCTAAAGTCAGATATACTGTATCATCAAGCCCTGCTGAGAATTAATCTGAATTTATTGGAAATAATACAGTGATGGTAAATTTCCCTTACGTTGATTCCTTGTCTCTGCCTTTCGTTGGTCACTACAGCAGGGACAACCTGGGTTTACCCAGCAGAGCAAAAACAGCGTTTTTCCCAAAATTTAATTTGGCACCAACAGAAAAGTGGTCCCACAGAGAAAATCATGAAACTCAATATATTTTGGCCAGAGAGGCCTTCTTAATTGATGTAGAGGAAATCCTAAATGGAAGAGTCCTGCTCGTAGATGTATAATGAATTAGTGTTCTGTATTGAACAAACTGCAGTATTTTTATTTCAATAATGCTAAAATCAATACATTTTCTTTTCACTTTCTAAACAGCAAATGAGGCTTAAAAGAAAATCTAGGCATATATAGAAATGCATTTCAGCCAATTGTCCTTTCAATGCTGATAAAGTCCTTAAACTAAAGGGCCTCTATAATCCTTATAATATAAAATGTTTCCTCTTCATGTCACATAGTTTGGTTCTTCTTGTTCCCTTAATTTGGCAGTATTTTCTCTATTAGATATTGCTGCCTAGATAGAATGGGCCAGATTCTCAGCTAGCAAGCATGAATAGAGAATAACTTCATTGAAGTCAATGACATGACCCTGAATTCATTCCAGTGTGACCAGAGTTGGAATGTGGTTCAATACAGGCAGCTGCCATCCCTGCCAGGCTGGCCAAGGAGATGAACAAAGTGTTACTGCAGTTGTGCATGGTTCTAGCAGAAGGATGGTCCTGCCAGCTCTCAGTTGTGCTCTCACCTCCAGCTTCTTCCAACAGCAAAGATTAAACAGAGCAATCTCACTGTTATTCCATGAACTTCAGCTTTGTGTCTCCAGTCTATGCAAGGTTGAAGCTAAATCCAGCTACGTGCCTTCATACCTTGCCTAACCTTTGACATCTATCTCAAGAAAGGAAATGTATGTGTTACTCTTTATTTTCTTTCCTCCTGCTCAGAAAGATTTTAGGTTTCCCTTGATAATTTTTATGTTTGTGGTGTTCTGTAGTGGTGATGTTATCTTAGGAAGCTTGGCTTCTCACTGTGAAAGTGCTGCTCCCTGTGATACTCCTGGAGGCTGCTTCCCCATTCCTGGAGAAAGTTCTGGTTTCCGTCTCTGTTGTGTGATGATAACCACACTGTTCCCATGGCCACCTACCCAGCAAAATAACTCCCAGGTCTTTGTCATGGAGAGACTAATGGGGTTATTTTGTGTTATAGGTGGGGCTTCCTTGCAACCGTTTTGATTTCCCTGTTCTGCACGCTAGGGCAGTCCAGAGCTCCTGCGCTACAGAGAGGAGAGGTTTTGTGTGGATCTCTGCAGGCTCTGTCCTATCTCCTGAGATCCATCCCAGAGGCATTAGCATGCCTTGTTTCAAATGGGAGAGCCAGCTCCGACTGATATTGCTGGTCAGAAACATCCAGTTTATACCTCTCTTGCTGCAGCTAAAGAACTGAATTCTGTGATATTTTTACCAATAGCAATTCATCTCAGCTAGTTAGAAATGCCAAAGCTATGAAAAGGTCTAAAGGAGAGAGATGCCTCTGGGGTGAGGCTGGTTTCCTAGCTACTCCAAAGGGCAAACAAGAACATGGTATGTTCAGATTTTAAAGAGTTCATTACAAATGCTACCTGCTGTGAGAACTTCTAGGAACACACAAGTCTCTAAACATTCAGTATCACCAAGAAATAAACACACCAGTGAAGCCAACAGGCCTGTTCTTCTCTGGAGTTTCCCAAGTCCCTAGAATGAAGTGTGTTCATATCTACCACTGAAGTGGGTATTAGATGAAGCTAAGACTCAGCTGAACTGTAGCTAAAATAGTTTCTTTTGAAGTACTTTTTATCATTACATATCAGATATTTTTGTGCTATGTGGCCACATTCTCAACAACAACACTCTATTAATAAAAGAAACTTACTAAATTCTATCTGTATGGGCACAAGGTTTACCTTACAGAATACTCATATGATATATGCAGCCTAATTACAAAATTTTTATAATTTTTTTTAAGTTATCAAAACTTTAAAGTTTTATAAAACCTTACCTTTTATAACTATTTAGTATTCTGTAGCTTTTTTTTTTTGCTGATAATAGGTATGTATCACAGGCTGTTATTTTGGAACAAATAGTTCCACTAGGAAACTAGAAAAATGTGCCTGATTTTTTTTCTTTCAATTAATATTCTGCTTCCACATGTATATTTGTGAGATGAGGATATTTGTTGTGCATAGTCAATAGGGATTATGAAAATGATCAAGCTGGT
Organism: Vidua chalybeata; assembly: GCF_026979565.1. Lineage (NCBI taxonomy): Eukaryota > Metazoa > Chordata > Aves > Passeriformes > Viduidae > Vidua > Vidua chalybeata. The sequence goes on along the minus strand of NC_071531.1, from coordinate 94,075,439 downwards.
GAAGAGAAGCTGAGCACATGCAAAAGAGTCCACAAAGTCAAGGAGGTCTGTGGACCTAAAAGATAACACCTTGGTCACAACACTGCTAATATCTCTGTTTTTTCAGGACTGAGAAGTATCACACTATACTCTCACAAAAGATTTGCAAAACTGGGGCCTTTGAGTCACCTGAGAGAAGCTGTCCAGAAGCAATGTGTGAAAGGAAGGGAGTTAAGGGCAAAGGAAAGCACTGTAAAAACAGACTGGTGCTAATACAACACAAATGCTCCTTGAAGCTGAAAATGAGAAAGCACAAAAGCTGTCAAGGGGAAAGATGAAGGTATGAGTAAGAATCATGTACCTCTGATGTTTTTTGCCCTTTGTACTATGTGTCTCATGCCTTAGGGTAAATGAATAATACTCTGTTTTGAAGACAAATTAAGTTACTTTAATTAATGCACTATGCATTGTTTTGAAGACAAATTAAATTACCTTAATTAAATTGCTGGTTTTATGTTCTCAGAAAAAAAAAGAAAAAAAAAAACAACTGTATTCATATGTCAAAGATAGGGGCAGCTTTTGGAATCACACATGTAAAAGGAATGTGCAGGGCTGGAGAGAGGTGCACCACTGAGCAATCCAGACCACAAGATCTCTGGGTCTATCCAGAAAAATTAGAGGGATCCCAAACACTGCTGATCCCAAAACCTTTACAGCCACAACTGGCTTTTTCAACATTCAAACCCCAGATGCTTAAGCGCCACTGCATTGTGTCCTGAAATTACAGGAGTCTGAGTGGCATATCTAGGCATCATAAAAAACCCACCTTTTTCAATAGTTTTCTTATAATATAGAACCAGAAATTGATGTGGTTTCTTTCTGTTCCTCTGTGAATAAAGAGCTAAGAGCTCTTTCCCTGGCATGTTATTGTAGTGACACAAATAGGTAAACTAAGTATATTTTAAAGAGGGGGCATTTAAAGACTGGTTGTGAAAAAACAAGTGGGACTGACTCTATTATTTTGGAATTTAGCCAAAGGAAAAAAAAAAAAGGAAAGTAATTTTGGATATTGTCTGTCATTGTCTCAAGCTGAAACTTTGAAAATTGCAGTCTGTATCTTTATACTCTGGTATATATCTTTACACTCTTATATCCTTATGCTTGTGCTTATGTCTTCATACCTATCTTTATTATTCTACAGAATTTAGTCCCACCTGATTCTAATTCTTGGAAACAAATGTGGATTTATCTTTTGTGCAAGGAAGGACCATAGCCTTGATGTAAACTAAGAACAAGTGTCTCAAAAGAAAATCCAGGCAACTGAAATGGAAAATAATTAAAGGCAATATAAACACTCATGATTTTTAAGCACTTTCTAAAGTTTTTATGGATGACTGGAGCAGAGTCTAGTTTTGGGCTGAGCAGTCCTGCAGATTCATTAACCTAATGGGAACAGAAATAACATATGATTAAGGTGCCCTGAAACATTCTGTAAACTCTGCTGAGAACTCCCTCCTGTGTAATTTCTGCCTTTGAAATATTCTGCACCAAAGCACAGCAACAGCACCTGCAGGCAGCTCAGGCTGGGGAAGAAAGATAAAGATGCTCTGCCCCTTGTTGTATCAAGAGAGCGGTATCAGGAAGGAGGACTGTGACTGTATTTGTTGGAATTTGGTAGGGGTTAGGATTTAAAACATTGCAAAACTCCATGAGAGCTGTGATGCCAATATAGCATCGGGATATCAGTATCAGCATAGTCTGACATGCCTAAACACAGACATCATTGTCGAGGATGCCTTTGCTGTTGCTATTTCATCATTTTAATTGCAATAATACCTAGAGGTGAAGCTGTGCTGTGCCAGCTGCACACAGTGCATGACAGTACAGCTACACGGTGTGTCGGCACTCCACTTATTTTGCTCCACTTACAAAAAAAATACCTGTGACCTCAACTTTGAGGTGATTTAAGCAACTCTGCCTGGCTGCAGGGAAGAGGTAAGGTATAAAACCCCACCCACTCTTCATGCTAAATCTGAGGCCTTTCGTGAATGCTCCATTTTCCAAAGGCCTTTCCACTATTTTCATGGAGGGAAGAGAAGATTTGCTGTCTCTGTTGGGTCCTGTTTGCTCTCTCTGTGTGGGTGTTAATCCCTGCAGGCTGGGGAGCGACAGTACCATGTCGTGCCAGGCTACAGCCAGCACCCTCACCCCTCAGAGCATCTCGCAGCCTGCAGAAGGCACAGCCACACCTCCTGCCCACAATACCCTTGATCTTAGCAAGAAGGATCTCAGGTGATGCCCCAGAACTCATTAATAGAATTACAGAATTAGTGAAAAAGTATGGAAAAATCTCTAAGGTCATTTAGTCCAGCCTTAACCTAGCAATGTCACACCCACCACTAAACAATGTCCCTAAGTGCCACACCTACGTGTGGAGACATATGAAGGAAAAAGAAGGGGGAACCTTCCTGAAGCAGTTTTTCAAGAGTGGTGGAAGAACACTGGGTTGTGTCTCAGGCAATGTTGCGCACAGTTCTTCCATCACCCCTCCAAGGAATTCAGGCATTAAAACTTCAACACCTTAAATTATGCTGCTAGGGTCAGGAGCTGTGATGCCTTAGGTGGGTATCCAAGCCAGACATGCTAAAGCTCACACAGAATTTCCAAGCAAGTAAGTAAAAATAACATTCTTCTTCAAGTTTTTGGCTCTTGCTCTCTCCATTCTGACATGGATTAAGCAAACACACAGATAGCAGCAGAAGGAGATGCCAAAGAGAAGGATGTTTTATAGAGATAATTGCACAGCTCACGTGTAGTCAGGACAGTGATTTCAAATGCTGCCAGTCATTTCAGTGTCTGCTCAGTACTGAAACAGAGGAGCATTCCTCTTGCAGAGACGAGCATTCCTCTTGCAGGTCCTCAGTGCAGGTTTCTGCAGCACTGAGGTTGGCAGTTTGTCAGTGATAGATCTCCTCTTCATTGCTGCTCTTCATGGGCATATGACACCTTGGGATGCATGCACTGTCCTTTTCTTTACATTTTGAAGGTGACTTCCATTTCCCCAAACTTTAATTGCCGAATGCTTTTGAGAAACATCTCCATGGAGCTGAGATGCTGCTCCAAACCCTTTGCAAGTGCAAATTAACTAATCTTGCAGAAGTAATTGACAGAAAAGTAATTTCCCTTTGTTATGACAAAGAGTATTGTAGTATGAGAGTAATGACTACAATTTAAGCAGCTATGATTTGTACATTAGAGAGCTCTAGAACTGAATATTGCTCACAATGAAATTTAAATTGCATTTCTTCTGCATCTAGCTGTTTATAAATAACACTGCAGTTACAGCCACAATAGTCATTTTTGTCACCAATTTCTTATTGCCACTGACAGTAGAAATAAAAGATCTAGCTATCTGATGGCCACTGCAATAAATGGAGGTTAGAATACTTTTTATTAGGCTCAAATTTTGCTAGAAATGGGAACAAAACCCTATATATAAGCACAGCGTGAAGGGAAAGTGCCTTGAAAATTTAAGCAAACATTTAGCAGCTAGCATCTCCTTCTATAGCTAGTAATTAAAAAAAAAAAAAAAAAAAAACAAAAAAAAAAAAAAAAAAAAAAACCACCAAAACAAACGTGTCTCCTTGAACTTTGTCATATAAATTGAGATTTTGATAAAAATTTCTGACTTGGACCTAGTTCTCAATTTATCTGGAAACCATATTTAGATATGAATATGTTGTTTAATGTGCACTGTAGTAGCCCCCAAAACTTGTTGGATCCTGCACACAAAAGTACTTGCACCAGTCTGCAGCAAACTGTACATCTTTCAGTGATTTGTAACGCACCTTGTGCCTGCATCCTTGGTGCAACACCCCCCTCTGACCATGTGTGCTGTTGGCATCCTTTATTTACAGTTAGCTTGTGAGACTGATCTTCCTGTGCATAAGGGATAGGTAAAGACAGTCCTACTCATGGTTTTGATATTTTTGCAGCTCATCAGCATGTTAGAGCCCACCAGCAGTTTTCTTTGATCCTAGCAGGTCTTCCTAGAGGTTAGAGCTCAGATTCGACATCTTGATGTGTGTTTTACTATGTGTGGATAGGAAATCTCTGTGGGCATTGCTCACCAACATCCGAGCAGATTAAGCTGCCCACGCTGCTGTAGTCACTGTCATGTTCTTGCTGCATTTTATAGGTGAGCAGGGGCTGTCCTTTTCCCCAGGGACAGTGATGCTGGAGCCACAGGTGGGAGAGGAAGCCACATTCACAGTGGAAGCTGACTGGCCTCCAGTGCTCTTCCTCCAGCCCAGGTGCCACACACATGTGCCCAGAAACTCTCTGCTTCTTGGAAATGCTTTCTCTGAGAAATGCAGCACTATCCAAATAGTAGGAGAAGAATGCAACAACATCTTTTCTTTGTATATATTTAAAATATTTTTGATTGTTCTACACTTGAGCCATTGCCATTTCATTTCTCACAGTTTTTACAACAGCAATGAGTCCCCAGAACAGGGTTTCAAAGAGGAAAATTGAGTGTGTTGAGGCAGGGCACGGGATTAATAAAGCCTGCAAAGGAGGTGACACTGAGAAATGCAAAGCAAAGCAGACATGGGCAGTGCTGTATGATGTGGGTTGGCTCAACTAAATGGAAATGAGTATCCATTGCATTTTTATAAACCAGGCAAAAATAATCAGAGTTAGAGATAATCTAGCTCAAGTGTGAGTACAAGCTCTGCTGCATGCTCCTCCGTGATAATGGGATAAGTTACAGATGTAAAGAATTTTTTTTCTGCAGCATGTGAATTAGCTGGCATAGCTGAGTATGCAAGATTTTAAAACATACCCTGGTTTTCTAGTGGACTCTCAGAGAATGAGTAAAGGATCTGAAAGATCAATGAAAAAAAAGGCTGAAATAGCAACAAAGAAGCATATGAATAATTTTGTGCATGAGGGACTCTCCTGTGTTTTTTTTTTGCAAGCATCCCTAACACTGTTTTTTGCTCCTCTGACCCTTTCTTACCACTTTGTAACTTTATAGAGGTGCAGATATCCCAACTGCCTAATGCCTGAGAAGGAGCAAAGGAAATAAGCATCCCTGTGCTGCCAAAAAGCATAAGAACACGAGTAATGGGAAAACTAGTTTTATGTGACAACTGGTGGGGATTTACCTTGAAAAAAGGAATACTCAATCTGAAAACTTACACCTTGAAATTGGTTGTAATTGTAAGCCACTATGGTAGAGCAAATTGGAAACCTTTTAAATAGCAGCTAAAATATTTTTTCTGTAACTGAGATCTGCGTATTAGCTTCAGTCTGAGAATAAATATTTTGAGTCAAGATTTTTTTGATAGAAATCTATAATTACTTTTGCAATATTGCTGGTATCCATCTACTTAGCAAAGACTCTGACTTTATTAGCTATTCAATCATCTGAAATACTCTATTACCAAATGCTTAGGGAGAACAATGTCTCTGTCAGATTCTGCAGCTGTTGGGTTGTGTGTTTAATAACCTGTTATATTTCAAACCCCATAGAAATTAGTCACTGAAACTTCTCTTCTTTTAGTCAACCCCCAGGTTAAAGATATGGTCAAACTAAATCCTTATTGGAGCAAGCTTCACAGAATTTTTGTCCTCGCCTAAGATTTTGTTTGCCTCAAATTCTCTGTCAGCAATCTGTGTTCCTCAAAAATGTATGAAAAGTTGTTATTTTAAGGTCGTGTCCTTGTGTGTATGACAGTTTAGGGAGACTCTGCCCCAACCTCAGCAGGAGCAGGGATGAGGAACTCCTCGTGCTGTGCTTCCTGAGCTGTTACACCCACCCTTGATCTGGCCAGCAATCCTATCTGATGATAAATTTCCAAACTGCCAAGAAAATGATGGAAATAAGGCCACACCTGCTAGTGAGGATGCAGCCCTGGTGTAAGTGGGAGTGATTAACTCCCTGTCCCTCTCCTCGTTTTTCCATGAGTTTGTCTGCTGGAGGCAGCCTCAAGAAATCTTTCTGTGACCTGGGGGACTATTTTCTGTGCTCTGGCCAGCTCCATGTCTTTTCTCCAAGAGACACTTGGGAAAGTCTCTGGAAATTTGTCAGGGCTTAGAAAGCATGCAGAAATGTTAGTGACCATGTACCTGGTTCTCCTCGTAGAGCGGCACCCATTTGTAAATCCCACATCTTTTCTGCACGTGAGGTGTCTGTGGCCGACTTAGTTAAGGAGGCCAGCCTTTGCCAGCTAAGTTATTCATCCAACAGCTCCAGTGCTGTCACTGTCTACAGCTTGTAAAGTCAAGATAGACAAGAAAAGACTTCTTTTCTTGGAGGTTTCGAGGACCCCAACCCTTGTAGGCCATTGCAGTAAAGAGAAACACTGGGATCCACAAAAGGGAGGGCAACTCATGGTAGTCATCATTTAAAATACCAATTTATACAGCTGAGGAATGAAATTACCTAGTATCTAGTTTGTTCCTCTGATAGTCTCTCCTTTGCATTCCTTTGCCATGAGTTCAGTCTGCATCATCTCCCCCACAACATATCATCACCCTCCATTGCTGGTCCCAGATGAAGCCAGCTGAAAGGCACGGAGCACAAGTGAAACAAACTGTAAACTAAAACTGCTTAGTGGGTTTCTCAAGCATTAGGACTCCAGGGACAAGAGACTTGGCTTACAGTTGGTTAGGGAAGGTTCTGCAGCTGCCTGGAGGTGGGAAAACAAAACAGTGTCATTATTTTTACTTTGTTAATGAGACGTCAGGGTGGGTCTCTACAGCTGGAAAGACAAAGGGTAAATGGAAGTCAGACCTATTGCACACATTCAACAGATGTCTCCTAGCCATCCTGGAGATGACAGTAATGAGAGCAAATAGTTCCTAGCCCAGCCGCTAGTGAAGGCTTTCTATGGTAGGAGGACTTTGCTGCACAGTGACTGGACAGACAGATGGCTTCACAACCCCACTTTGCTCAAAACTCACTTAAGGGTTGGGGAGATAAGATGACCAAAAAAAAACCAAAACAAAAAAAAAAAAACACCAAAAAAAAAAAAAAACCCAAAAAAAAAAAAAAAAAACCAAAAAAAAAAAAACAACAACAACAACCAACCAAGCAAACCAAGCAAAAAAAAACCAAAAAAAAAAAAAAAAAAAACAACAAACCACAACAGGTAGAAGTAGAAATAAAAAGTAGAAAGAATGAAAGTGCACATTCACTTAATCATGGTCAGATGAGCATGAGTTGCAGGGTACTAAAGAAGTAGGTTTTGAAGATGTTATTTTGAAGATTGTTAATATGTTAGCTAATTTAAAAGTTAAAATTTAACAGTATTTAAAGATTTTAATTATATAAGTAATATAAATATATAAAAAGGTTTGTTTAAAGTTCACTATGTTAACTTTAAATATAAGGAAAAGGAAACCAAGAGGCAGGTGTTAGTCTGGAAGTTGAATCTGCTGCTGTTAACTGGGAAAAAGTAAAGAATAGCGAGTCTCATAACTGTAAGTTTTGATAGAAAAGATGAGCTCAGAACAGGGAGACCACAAGTTTTTGTCCATGAGGAGGATAAGAGAGGATGGCAATTTGATGTCCTGAAACCAGGATGCGAAGAGCTGTGTCTTGTATGGATTTAAACGAGGTTGTTCAGCAGGTGCCTGAATTTTACAATGAGGATGGAGTGCTGGCCTAACATTGCCAGGATCTGATCTTCACAGAGCAAGATAAAAGCTTTGGAAGCCAGAGAGAGCATCCTTGTGGTGGTGCTTCATGGGCTGTTGCATTGTCACAGCAGTAAAATGAAGGACAAGAATGTCCAAGCAATGTTTTAGTGGCAGTGCCTCAAATGCTAAGCAAGTCAGTAGCCCATTTACATCTTCTTGAAGTGCAGTCCAAATTATTGTAATTACTTTTTTTTTATGAAGACTAATGTGCTTTTTTCCTTCAGGTAGTGTCCAGTTTTCCCAAGTCTGGTACATTCTCAAAGCTTCTGCTTTCTGACTGGACTTCCAATTTCTTGAACACCTTTTCTCCTTTTCTTGCTCTGGATCACTGTCTGTGCTGGTCTCTCTCAGTGCCTAATTAATGTGTTATCATACTAACTATGGCATATTCTCTGATTTCAAGTTCTTCTTTAAAGTATTTTACTTCTGGGTAGCTCTCCAGGGAAAATTGTCTCATGTGCTGTTGTCTGTTTCATTTATCCCAAACCATATCCCTGCTCAGGTTTAAGCACATCTGTTTCACATCTCTTTATTTGATGTCACTTCTCAGCCCTTCCTGCTGTTCTCCTTCCTGCTTCATTGTTTTAATGCTCTGTGTTCATCCAATTTACTGTGTCATTTGTGCCAAAGTTATTTGGCCCAATTCTCATCCTAATTATGGAAATATACTCCACAAAGATGGAGTGAGAGCAGTGGTTCTGGTGCTGCCGATACACCAGGACCTGAATCTGGGATTGATTGCTTTCTTGCAATAGCATGCATGATTTTGGCAATATTGAATAATGAACCTGCTTTCATTTAGAGTACTCAATAGCAAATGTAAAATTTAACAGTGATAAAGTCTGGGGAAAAAAAACCAAACAAACAACATTGTATTGTAATTGTCTGTCTCCAAACAATGTCTTCTGGCAAACAGGAGTCATTAGAGAAGTTCCTTACAATGCAGTCATAACTGGGAACAAGATGGATTTTTCCTGATTGTGTAAACCATTAAACCAATGTGACAGACAGCATAGCCTTCAGCAGCCTACAGCAGGGAAGGCTCTAAAGACTATATTTATTTTTATATATTAAAAATATATTTATTTTTATATATTAAAAATATTTTTATATATTAAAAATATTTTGAAAGTTCTAATCTCAGGAATAAGAAGGAAGACAGGGAATTGTTGCCTGAAGTTGTGAAGCTACAGCAAGGAATAGCATAAATCCTTCAGTTCATCAAGGACAAAATATTTTTCCATAAATACACCTTGACTCTCCCCTCATGCTTCTTTTTCACCTGTTATTCAGCTCATTGAAGCTACATTTTGGCTGAAAAGACAGCATGGCTTCTTGCCAGATAAAATGGCTTAAAGATATTTCTATGCTTATTTGATTTGCTATGGACAGAACTGCTGGGTTTTTCACCATCATCTCCTCACATTCCTGCAGCAAATCTTTCCTGTTATGCTCTGGGTCTCCCAAACTCCTTGCCTCTACAGGTTAGGGGACACTGAAAAAATGTGTAACCCTAGAGAGTGATGACAGCTTTTGCAAAGCATGTTGTTGACTTGTACAGATTCAAGCATGGGATGGGATCTGTCAGGGAATCTAGCCATGGGCCCAGAGGCTGCCTGAGAAAGCAGTTCCCTGGCCAATGATCCTTGTGCATGTCTAAGCTGACTCACAGGTGAAAGAGAGAGTCTCCAGAACTATCAAAATCCCCTGCATGACATACCCACATAGCTTTCCTTTATGGGACAGACGGAAAAAAAAAGAGAGGAGACACGAGTAAAGTGTCTCTAGGCATCACTAAAAGGACAAATAAATGGTTTTGCTGAAGCCTGATTGCCAGCTTGGTTCTCTCAGAGCAGCCTGAGGATGGGAAGCATCCATTGACTGTGCGTGCACGTTTTCATGCAGCTGCACCTCGGTGAGTGCCTGTGATGTGTGGCTCAGTCCTTTTCCCAGCCATGTCGCTGTCAGGAGGTGACGTGGATGAAGGAAATCAGCTCTGAATTGACACAGATATAACACTGACACATACTAGAAATATTTCAAAGCCATTCAGCACTTCCTCTTTACTTCTTCTGACCCTTCGTTGTCTCCCTGACCCTTGTCACATGTCTGTGAGCTGCTGACACTTCATCCCTGAGTTATGACAGGAGTTATGGATTTGTGCAGTCCTGTTTTATGATGATGATTTATCATTTGTATTAAAGTCATGACTAGAGGCCTCAAGCAAGATCAGGGCTTCACAGTGCAAGTCACTGAAAAAACATGTATTAGGAGACAGTCCTGCTCTGAAAAGATCACAAACAAAAGGTGGGAGGATGAACAGAAACATGGAGATGTGAAATGCAATACCCAGTGTAACCTGAGGAAGAGCACCAGGGCAGGGAGCAGCAGCGTTCCTGTTCCCTGGCTCCTGCCTGCCCATGTCCACATGCTGCCATCTACTACTCCGCCCCATGTCATCCTCTCCAGGGGCTGTGAAGGGGCTGGCACCTTCCTGCCTCATCACAACTCTGCCTCCCCCACTGGGTGCTGCAGTTGCATTGCTCCCATGTTAATCCAGCTCCCATGTTAATCCAGCATCCCTGTGTTTGCCACTTAATCACATCCCCAAGTGCCACATCTACCTTTTTTTTGGAGCCTTACAGGGATGGTGATTCCACAACTTCCCTGGGCAGCCTGTTCCAGTGCTTGACCACCCTTTCAGTGGAGATTTCTTTCCTCATATCCAATCTAAATCTCCCCTGGTGAAATTTGAGGCCATTTCCTCACATCCTGTCACTTGTTACCCTGGGAGAAGAGTTTTCACCACTGAGCTGATAGCTGTTGCTACCAGCAGTTTTTGGTTGTCACCTCCAAAGTGAGACCAGATGGCTTCATCTCTTTTCAGAGCAAAATAAAACAGGTAATTTAAAATTATTGCACTCTTATGTATACAGATCTAAGATATCTTTGGTGCAAGACTGACAGTGTACTAAACTGAAAGCTCAGAGCCATACTGTGGGACAGCTGCATCCTATCCCCACTTATGAGGCTTAGATCTCAGTTTTGGCTCTACCCAAACACTGCCCTTGCTTTGCCTCTGAAGTACTTAGGGGATAATTGGAGGGTAACATTTTTCCTCCTTTTGTAATTGTTATTGCACTTGCCATTATGACCAGAGCTGTTCTCTGCATATAAAAATGCAGTTCACAGAGCTTAACCTCAAAGATGGGTGTGTGGACGAGCATCAGCCCTGGGTTTATATGAATAATAAATTGAACAATGCTTTGAAAATGTTGTAGACCTAACACTCCTGTAAGTGCAAAACTATATAGAGAAGAAAAATAGGATGCAGGCTTGGTCTGAAGATTTTCAAAGAGGAGAAAGCCAGACTGTTCTTACAAAAAAAACTTGGTTGTGCCCTTTAGGAAAACAAGGAAGTAGAACCACTGAGAGGTGCTCTGTCTCACACTGATCATAGGAGCACCAGTGCAGTAGTCAAGAGCAGGCACATGAGATGGCATTAGGGTGACAAGTAGGTAGTAAATTGAGGGGCTCTAGTGGGCTTACAGTGAGGGCTTACAGGAGACTCTGATGCTGGCTAGACTACAAAGCCTGCTAGAAACAGCAGAAGATGCTGCTCCCAAAGAACCTGGAAATTTTGTCTTGCATCTAAGGGCAATGGAAACATTATCACACTGGCAACACCACTGCCAAAGTTACGTGGAGGGCAACCTGTCTTTCATCGAGCTTTTGTAATGAGGAGCTTGACAGAGAATGGCACAACTTGTAGCTCCAGGCAGATAGTCTGTCTTGCAACATCTGAGCCAACTTTTGGAGCTTTCATGACAGAAAGTGCTCACTCCAGCCAATATATCCTCCGTCCACTTAATAATAACCCCGTGACTGTGGCAGGTGGCACCAGGCAGACATTTTCTACCTACCCAAATAATCTTCAGCATAGCTCGAGTGCACAGCGAAGACCTGCATCACAAATACATCAAGGAGTGTCTGCAAGACATAGGAATTCCTCTTTTCCTCTCAGAACCAGAGAGGGTCCAGCCTTCCTAGCCCACCTGCATCTTCCCCAGGTGTCCTCCACAATTTGCTCTTTGTGTCTGTCTAATTCCTTTCTTCATAACACACTTCAGCCTATGTTGATTATACCTTCATTATATAGTCACCATATAATGCCACAAGGAGTGGAAACTTCCTCCATAAATATGTTTAAAAGGAGATTTTTTTACCACTTAAACCTTTTGTATGGATGCAAATAACATCACAGTAGGAAATCTGTGATCTCATCCCTAGTAGACCTTTGCTGCTGTTTAATTCATCTCCATCCTTTTTTTTTTAATTTTTATTTTCCTTTTTCTTTCTAATTTAATTTTTATAATTTTTATTCCTTCTATAAAATAGACACAGAAGTGGTGCTGGCCTTCCTCACAGTCAGTCCAACTATCGCCCTCGTGCCTCAGCACAGATGTCATATATGTCACGTGCTGCTTTATACATTGACCAAGAAGCAGCCTCAGCCCAAAATGACTCATCAAACAAATGCAGTTTTCATCCATTTTTATGCTTTGTCTGTGCGAGACAGCTGTTGACAATCCAGCAACTCAAGCTGGTTTTCCTTTCCCTTTGTTGTCAGAGATGAGGCTGATCTGAGCTTCTTTAGAAGTGAGATGCAGAGCAAGTAGGACACACAATTTTATGGCACCAGTCTTTGCTACTCTAGTTCTGATGTGTCATGTGATCTGTAAAGCAACTTGTCATCATGTTCCTTCAGGAAATGTGGTGGAGCTGAGCTGCCAGTGGGGCTCCCTTTCAGTGTCTGGAGCTCAGACACCCAGTCTGCCATGAGAACTCTCTCCTGAAAATGCATGGTAAATACAACACCACCACAAAGAGATTTGGGGTTAAATCATGGCAATTTATGTTTGAAAAATGCAGCTCAGACCACCTATTAGCAGAGTTTGTGACATCTTCCTGGGAGCTGCACTTCTCTTAGGCAGTTGGTATTTACCAAACAACCTCAGGCTACAGCGTCAGCCAGCGGTTCCTTGCAGGCTGCATCATGTCTTGTTCACCGACTGCAGTGGCACTGTAGGAATAAACATTACACCTGTGAGGTGGAGATGTGTTATTAAAGCCATAAAGATAACAACATTGCTCCTAAGTGGAGAAATTTAGTTCAGTGTATATTACTGTTAAATGGCAAAATTACAATTGTAACAATATGGGGATGTAAATGAAATTGTGTATAACATCATGTAATCATTAAAATCCACATAAATTTTGCTCACTCAAATTAAACACAAGTGACTACTGCTTGACACCTGAAGCATTAGCATAATATTCGTGCCATATGGCTGGCATTTTCTGTTTCTTATATGTCACTCTTCATTCTTGTCAGCTGCTCATGAGAACTTGCCAGATAATATCTACGCCATTGCCAAAAACGTCTAACATCTGGTGTGGTACTGGTTAAACACTCTGTAATGTTTCAAACTTTAGTGCTCCCATCTATGCACTAGAGAGCTGGTTCCTGGAGCAGATGTTTAAGCTTTGTTTTTAAATTAACTTGAGTCTGCTTTTGTGTCAGTGGCGTGTTTCTATGCTCCATCATGCTGCCGCCTTCTGTGAGATGAATGTGCTCAGCAGCATCCAACCTTAAAATACATCAGCTGTCATGATAAACTATGTGTTAAAAATGCAGCTCAGACCACCTATTAGCAGAGTTTGTGATGTCTTCCATTTCTCTCTGTCCATGTGATCCCCCTTGCAGCACAGAGATGTGCATCTGCTCGATGCCCTAAATGCCACTGGCTGCTGGAGCCCTTCTCTGATTCAGAAATTGGCACAGAGGTTCCTAATGCCCAAATGAGACTCCCAAGGGATCCAAACCACTAAGTGGGCTTAAGGTCCCAGCACTGCATGGCCATGGTTTAGAGCTATGTCTGCCCCAGCTAGGGATTAGACAGCAGGGTCTGTACTGGCACCCAGGCTTGCACCTGAAGTGGTCCCTAACACCACCCTCAGTTTACAGGATTTGAGGCCACTGAGTGGATGACTGAGAACAGGTGACATTTTTGCCCCTGTAAATACCCCTTAAAACAGTCCTAATGACTAAGTCAGGAATTCTATAATGTCTTCTGCATGGAAATAGTGTGAAATCTGCTCCTGCTGAAATCCATGTAGTTGGATGATTTACATAATGAGATTTATGATGAGCCAGGCACATGAATGCTGTTGAATTAAACAAACATCCAATTTCATAAACAGTCCGGTTTTGCGGATAGGACATGCACTTCCCTTGGGGCTGTAAGCTTAAAAGTCTCATTTACACATCTGGAAAAGAGGACTCCTTGCTTTTTTTGCTTTGCTCTTCTTTTCCTGGAGACAAGGAGTTATCTTACCTTTTGCTCCTTCAGGTTCTCTTCCAATTGAAGGCATTTCCCAGTTAAAACACTGGGTTGAATTTTGAGACACTGTGATAGAGGGCATTTATTGAGAAGGTGCTAGGACATTCTTTAGTGCCCAGATGGCTTTGTATGGATAAAAATGGAGAAAAAAGAGTGCTGGAGAGATGTGACCTCTGCCCCACCAGAACTGGACAGTTTTACCCTGCTGGGCTGCTTTACCTCATATAGACAATGACCTGAGGCATGTCTTTTTTACATGGAGGCATTTTAATTTGGGCTACCCTTTGGCACAGGCCATCCTTTCTGAGCCACGACTTCCCTGTTCTGGCTGCCACACAGGCACACAACAAAAAAAGTGACAGCTGAGTGAATAAGCACAAGGCAATAAACAGAGGTATGAACAGGCAGAGAGTGTGGGTAAATGTATAAGTTCATGCTATAGGCAGTGGTCTTAGCATGCCATCAGCAGCATCAGTGATTTTTGCCATACGCTCATTTTTGCCATGTGGGATGCATAAACACTGGGTATTCAGACAATGGCTCATGCCTCTCATTTTTTTGTCTTCCTGCATGTGCAGACCTGCTCAAATGGAAGAAGGGCTGGCAGAAGACTTCTGCACTACATATATCAAAAAGTAGATTTGCACAATTTTTATTCTTTGCAGACATTTCTGCCTCTATAATGTATCCCTGGAAATTATCTATCTTGAATAATGGATGGAATTAGATTAGAAACAAGACAAGATGCAATGATTCATTGAGGATGACTTGGATAAACTGGTAAAAATAGGGTCTGCAACTGGGCCTGTCAGCATCTGGTTTGTGTGCACACAGAAAAATCAGAGGATTTTATCCTTGGCATTAGCTGTAATAGGATAAACATATTTTCTGTTTGTTGTAATACAGTCTTTTACCCACATTAAAAATTATTACTGAGTCATTCTCTATCACATAACAGCTGGTATCACTTACTCCAATAAGGTGTTATCCACGTGAAGTCCCTAAGTTGAAAAAACTATGATAAAAACAAAAATCCATCTTTGATGATGACTAAAGACTTTACCTTAGGCCAGAGAACTGCATCAGGCTGCTCCTCAGGTATTTTCAGTACTCTGGGATCCAGGGCAGAAGCAAATGTCAGCCTACTCATTTCTTCATGCAGGCTCAGCTCTTTTCCTAAGGAAAAGCTTTTCCTCACACCAAAGTCTGCAAGCTCATTCCTGAAGTGGATAACCATATGGGACACTCTTCATTCAGGTGCTTGGTGGATTCCTTACAATTATTTTCTACTTCTTTAAGCATCTGGACACTGCTGGAAGTCAGGCCATCAAGACCATGCAAAAGACATTATAGAATGGAGAACAGGGATGCTGCCCTGCTTTTCCTCTCACACCTACTTACTTGTGAATGTGCTCATTGACATGTCAAGGGTTTGAATTCAGAGGGAGGGAGCAAAAGTGAAAAACTTCTGCTAATGGATGTTCTTGCTGGATTTTTAAAATTTTTGTCCATAGAATCTGTAAATATTTCATTTTACACACAGTAATTGACACTAAAGATTTGGCACAATTCTGAACTCCTGAAACTAAAGATGTTGGTTATCAAACTATGATGTTCTGCTGCAAAAAGATGACAAAAAAGAATGACATAAGTAGACGTTCCTGGAGGCAAAACATGTAGTACAGTGCAGTTCATTACTTAGTAATGTAGCACACAAATGTGATTGTAATCCATCACTTTAACCACCACCTTGAACATTGTTATAGCCAACTTGTAGGGTCATCCAAGTACCTCTGTGACCTAAGCAGTAAGTTCTTTTCAGCTCAGGCCATTGCAAATCCATCATTTGCAGTGTTCCATTTATGTTCTTTAGTTTATGAATGTGAATTATTTGATGGAAATCATTTCAGTGCAAAGGCAATCAGGTGATCCTTGTGACTTAGTGTTAGCCAGCAGGTTGGGAAATCAGTTTTGCATTTTTTGCTGTTGATAAATTTAGCTATGTGACTCTCTTTTAATGACTCTTTTACATCTCTGTATTGATATAAGATATTAACAGAAATGTTAATTTCTATTAAACTCAACCCCTGCTCTGTATATCCTTCCTATGTGTACTTAAAGCATTTGATTTATCCCATTCTCTTCAGCAGCCTAATCAGGAGCGTGTAATATTTACAGGGTAAGGCTTTCATTCCTTGCAAGACTGCCAAAGAAAAGCAATGCTGAGCATGGTGGTTGCAACACAAAGCTGCTAAATGTTTCTGTTATGTGCTGCTCGGGGCACTAAAGCCATGTGGATGGACCCCCTGCCAGCACCCCACATATCCCCACAGAGGCTGCCCCACAGGTCTGAGGTTAGATGGCACTGGATGCGCAGTGTGCAAAACCAACCACGTATATTTAAATTCAACTTGGCCTGTAAAGTGAAGTACAGAGAAAGAAAAATAATAAGAAAAATATGCTTTTATTTCTGATTTTATTCCTTTCCCTCTCTGTTATTTTACTACAGCATGTCAATGCCTTCTGCTGACATGGGAATCAGTAGAAGTAGCCAAGATTTTGTGGACTGTTGAGAGGGGGTACTGTGCTCTGGTTTAGGGAATCAATCTTCTTTTCACTGGGACTATTTTTAAGACCTGATTTAGAGAGGCTGAAAGGCTGAAATAGTTGTCTGTATCTAGCCTAATTTTTATCATGGACTTTATCAAAACTTTTGTTGAGATATTTTAATGTTTCATTTCTCAGAACTCCTCATGAGACTGGCATATATCCTCCAGCTTCACAATGGGAGAAGCAACAATTTAAAAGAAAGTCATTCAAAGCAACACAAATAACTCACTGTTAAGAAAATTCAGGGTTTTTTCCCCAATACTTCTCTAAGAACTATTTTGCTGAATTTGAATGCAGGAAACTGCTGTTGTCTATTTAAATTTCTTAACTAACATTTAAGGTTTTCACTTGGTTGACACTTCTTGGCCTTGCATTAATCTTGGGATTGTTTCACAAGAGACCCAGGGAACACCCACTGATAACAATGTCAAACATTCAATGTATTTACTGAACGTTTCCACTTGCTTGATCATTAAGGCATGCCTTGGGTATGAGGTCACCGATGTTGTGTAAGTGTAGAATTTATGGGGTGATTTGAACTATAGGGGAGTCCTGACATGTTTTTGGCAAATACTGTCAGATACCATGGACTGATGCCACTCAGAATTGTAGCTCTGGGATATGATCAGGTTCTAGCATGACCATTTTGCATTAAAATTCAAATCTTCTGATTGCAGAGAAGTTAGGAAAAAGGTTATTTGAACAGACCATACATACACGGGAGAAACTTTTTGCTAGAACACATTTTCTTGTCTGTTAAAACAGATTAATTAAACATTAAATCTTTTGACAAACAAAAATGAAAATGTAGTTTTAGAAAATCAGAGGAGAAATATTTACATCAATGCAGCATGCAGTTGTGCTCTCATTTTTAATCCTTCATTTAAGCTGGAGAGAGCAGCAAAGGACTAAGAAGGTGGCAGTGAGGTGGATTCAGCAGCAGCTTGGGCTGTAACCAAGTCTGGTCTTCCTAAACCGGGTTTGCCAAAGGTAGGAGCCTTGCAGTGCCTGTTCTTGCCCTGTTTAAAACTCAAGTAATGAAAAAAAAATCTTCAGTTGGTATTAGCACCTTTTAGATATAGTGATGATCACTTTGGTTGCCTTAGTTTGCCAACTCTCTGTTTGTACTGTTGTGAGAAAAACCTAAGGTTTGGAATATTTGATTGAAACCAAACAGGAACAGGACCTGGACCTGCGCGGCTGCTGCCTTTTTCACATACCTGCCACCTGGCTTTTCTGACCCTGTTTTTTTTCCAGCCTCTTGTTTTGCATGTCTAAATTTCAAGCTCCTTCACACAAGGTCCATTTCTCGCCACAGATTTATAGTCTGTCATCTGTGGTTGTGCTGCAAGAAAAACAACCATGAAGGTTGCAAAGGCAAAGCCTGCCACTCACGGAAGATTTCAGCAGTTCTATTCCAGTTTGTCTGAAACATTGAAATAAGGCCACTTCTGGTGTTGTGCACATTTTAATCCTTTGCAGAGACATCAACCCTGTGACATTAGTCCCTCTAATTGGACTTTGTTTCATTACCTGAACTTTTTCCCTTAGCATTTTAAAAATCAAAAGGTGTTGTTGGCTGGTCGCCAAGTATGATAAACCACAAGTAAATGAACAGCAGTTCAGCAGGGATTATAGAAAGAAATACTTTCCTGGTATTGAATTAGACTGTATTTCTTCATTCCACCTATAATGTAAAGGAAGGAGATGCAATAAAAAACAAAGAAAATATAATAAAAGGTTAGAGAGATTCTAGGAGTTCGAGTACATATTTGAAAGATAAAGACTAAACAAGACTAGCTGCTCTGTGGACAGGGATTTTCATAAAGGGGGCAAGGCCGAGACACAAAATACTAGATTTGACACATATTTTATAGGGATCCTTAGCAGAAATATTTTGTAAGGATTCTTAGTGGAATATGCACAGGATGATGTTAAGGAGCAATCCTGCTTTTGATATGTAACATTCATGGAGCTCCCCAGTTTTTGGAAATGTGCTGACTAGCCCTAGGAGTTCACTTCTTACAGGAAAGGCCTTTGAATAATGTTTCAGAAATTCCTGACCTTCCCCCTAGAAGATTTTCAGTGTTGCTTTTTAGAAATTACTTTTTTATTAAACCCATTTACATGGGATAAATGGGCAAATACTGTCATCTATTTTCCTATCCTTATTTTTATTTAATCTTTTGTATTACCTGTTGGAATAAGGACTATCCTATGACATAGAAAGGACAGTCTCATTTTCCATGGAAAACAAAGTACAAAGTCTTCTGATAAATAGCACAAAAATTGCTTTGCTTTTTAGGCAGGCAGCATTCTCCATCTGAAAGACTGAGATATTAGAGCAATGAGTGCATTAGTGTAGTGAAGCTGACATTATCAGGTGTTGTATATGAGAAATGTCATTTATGAGTTGTCACACAGCTGTTATTGAGAGACTATTCAAAGGAGCACAGTTCATCATTGTGACTGTCACTGTGTTTGCTGCAATCACCGAACAACCGGGCGTCGTTAAACAGAGCATTTCATTCACTTTCAGGGCAAATTACACTTATGGTTTATTTATGTGATGGATTCGTTGCATTCAGGCATCCTCTGTAAGTGCTTTATGACAGCTGTGGTGGCACAGACCTGCGACTCAAGGCCAGTCAAGTGGGATGAATGGATGGATGGATGGATGGATGGATGGATGGATGGATGGATGGAACGATGGATGGATGGCAGCTGACCTGATTGAGGAGCAGATCCCCTGCACATCCACATTGTGGAGGGTGGGGAGGAGGAGGTTTTGGGTAAGGAGGTGGGGGTGCTGGCCCTTCAGGTCCAATCCCTCTCTCTCACTTGCCAGCAGTTTTGCAGGACAGGGTCAGGTGACTTTAGGCAGCATCCTGACCCTAATTCCAGACAGGATGGGAATGCAGGAGCTTCCATACCTGGTCCTACCTTTCTGCCTCACCTCAGACTGTGCAGCTGGGACTCCTACTGTCCTCTGTCTCTGCAGCATCTTATACACACTCAGGTGTCTCTCTGCAGCTGCACAACACTTGGAGCAAATTGCAATTCTTCTTTGGGCTTCCCCACAACCACAGCTATTTACACAGGTATTTAAAAGCACACGAAAGAATGAAAGCCCTAGATTTAGGATTTGAACAGACACTGTTGTCTGAATCCCTACTAACATTTTAAGGCCCAATACTGCATTCAGTCTACCAAGCCTTGATCCTCTAATCTCTCCACACACTGAACTTCCATTGACTTTAACCTGCCCAGCCATATCCTTTAAAGCCAATCTCCCCCAATTATTGTACCACGTGAAGCCCCGCTGGACCTCTAAATCTTTCAAGAGGTTTGTAATTTGGTGCATTCCCTAAGGAAAACTTGGAAGGGGACCAATGAACAAGGCTTATTTAGGAGGCAGGAGAATATATCTTCTTCAAGAAATACATTTCTTCAAGAAATGGCTCCAAGACCTTAACATGTTGGGCCGTGAAAAAGGAGCAGGTGAGATAGGATTTAATTACAGTGTACAAGTACCTAAGGGTAGAACACAGAACTGGGTCTGAATCTCTAGCAAAAAGGTAAAATATGAGGTCATGGGCTGAAATTGGAGTGTATATGTCTTAGCAGAAGGCTTCTCTGCATATGTAATAATCTGGCAGACAAGGTAGTGGAAACTGGTGTTAGATGCCGGAACCAATTTATTACCACTGCAGTGTGACAAGGTGGCCCTGCTGATGGTTCTTGTCAATTAAAAGTGGCTCTTCTTCTGTATTTTCTGGTGTTTCAATATACTGTGCTATTTTGGGAGGCTTCTTCAAAACTGAGCTTCTGGAGATTAAAAATAGAGGCAATATTTAAAGACTAATAGTAAGAAATACGTAGGGTTTTTTTTTCATTAAATGCTTTGATGTTTATGTACATAGTATAGTAGGTCTGACAAAATGGCGTCGCTCCCTCTATGGGTCTGGTATTGCACAAGAACACAGTTAATACTGTGCAATTCTGATGAGCTTCTGGCAGGTGAAAAGGAACGTTTCTGTGACATCACAAATAGTAATGTAGTACTGACATTAATGGCAATTCCACCCTACTAATATTTATGTAGTAGGGGAAAAATAAGAGATCCAGTCTGGCAGCTGAGCACAGCATGGGAAGTATGACCTTAAGCTTCCTTTAAAAAAACCCAAACAAGGTGTCTCTCCACTAACTTGCAATGGTTTGTGTTTAAGTTTTTGAATCAGTTTGTGCAGGAAACAGCCCAGTTTCAGCTGGTGCCTCCAACTTTGAAAAATACCAGGATTTATGGATGCAGCAGGGACATTGGTTTGCCCTTTTGCAAGCTGAGTGGCTTCATTTTCAGCCATTTCCAATCACTTAATCATCTACTAATGAAAAAGCTACTCAGAGAAAAGGTTAATGTGAGATTTAAGCTGGATTTATAGGTCATCAATAAGTAAGTTATTTTAGGCAGTCTACACCAGTGTTGCAAGTTTCCTAAACAATGTTCAGAGCTGATTTATTCACTCCACGAGAAGCATAAGAAAATAATGAGTAAGGAAGCACTTCTTTCTGCCAATATTGCTATTTATGCTCTGCCCATTTATTTTTTTTAATGGCAAATGTCCCATTAACAAGTTTGATAGACTAATCACAACACTACAGAATCTGTAGATTAATTGTGGATGGGGCATGCCCAGGGCCTCTGTATCCTTGAAAGGTCCCTTCTGAAGTTCTAAGACTTGGATTGCTTGCCCCAGCTTCTCAGAGGACTGTGCTGGTCCCCTCTAGAAATGGAGATGTGACAAGCTAAATCAAATGCTCCCGGGAAATCAGTTTTGGTGTCTCACAGTGGAACGTGTGGTTCTGGGCTGGAGAGTCCTGGTGAGATTCAATTGGGCACCAAAGATAACCTGTCAATAGTAGTTGTAATCCTAAGGTCCTTCTGCTATCCCTGGAGAGAGATAAACTCTTCTAATATGCAGCTTATTTTCAGAAAAACAGTGAAAACTGGTCACACAGACAGTGCCTAACAGGCTCTGCTTCCAAGCCTGGATTATGGAGTAACAGTTTTGTCTTCTCTGAGGCTTTTCTTGACACTTCTATTCCAAGACAGCTTAAGTAAAACTGAAATTTTCATCTACCGGCCTCAGGTTTTTTCATCCAGTATCTGTGACAGAAATAATATTGTTTAAAATTTTGTTATTAATGCTTCCTTATCAATTTTGTAAATTTTCTAGAGCAGACACTATTTTCTCTAGGGTTTGGACTGGTGAATAGCAGGAATCTTAAATTAGACCTTGCAAGGCAATTTAACATTTCAAAGAATATTTCACTGCAGATCAGGATGGGAACAACTTGTTAATTCCTTCAAAGCAAGAATTCCTGAAAGAATTCATATTAAAAAATACTTTCTTCTAAAATGAGTTTCTGTTATTTCAGAAAAGGCATTTTATTAATGCTGGTAAAATGCCTCCCTAGATTAATTTTTAAAAAGAGGAACTAGAATATTTGACCTATTATAATGGTTTGATTTTGGTTTGGTTTGGTTTGGTTTGCAATCATTTTTCTCACAGTTCCATGAAAAGAATTTTTTAATAAATAGATTTTGAATAGCTTTAATTTTTATTCCATCCCATCTCTTCACATATTTGCTCAGCCAAATCTTTTAGCTATGCTAAAACCCATACTACATCTAATTTTATTTTGCAGATCAAATCAATTCATTCCCTATGTGCACTAGTCAATAAAATGAATAATACAGCAATGACAGTTTTTCCAAAAAGTATGAAGGATTGCTATGGATTGTTTTGGATTGTTTTATGAAATGAGATATCTATAAAATCTAGTTATATTATTCAACTTTACAAAATGCAACTAGACAGCAAAGCCATAAACAAGATTCTATGAGCCTCAGCAGAAGACACACCTCAGCAATGTTTTGCTCTGATTCAGCCAGTCATTTGGAGCAAACCACCGCATTTAATCCTTTGTTGTTGTTGTTGTTTTTGTTGCTCTTTGGTGTGGTATCACCTGAAGAGCTGTCTTTAATAAGAACTGAGTAGCTAATGGAGAAAAATAATAACTCTGACCAAGAGATTTCTCATGGAAGAAACTCTAGATTCAGTTAGAGTATATATAGCAAACAGTTCTCTTTGACCATACAGTTTATTTCACTAAGGAAATTGTTTATGTTAAGGTAGTAAAGGAAGCTTGCTGAGGATACCTTTTGCCAAAAAAAGCTGCATGTCTCTGGGGAGCAGTTTTCCAGAATTTTTTTTTTAAAGGGTAAACATGCTGACAGACTGAATATTACTTCACAAGACGCTCTGAGGCTAAAATTCAATCCTGTTTCTAGTAACACATTAAGTAAGGTGAAGTGTAAAATATACAGGTTTTTGTCTTTAAATTTGATGTAATATTTTATTTCAGAAGTTTTAAGGTGCAAAATATTCTAAAAATTATGTACACAGCCTTTTATTCTTTTGCTTCCTCCATGGTCTTTCCTCCATAATTGCGATACTTATTTTGTTAAGTACTCTATGGAACTTTGCAAAAGAGGCACTAACATATAAAATGTTCTTGAATAGATGGAATTAGCTTCATTTGAATGAATGGGGTTTAATTAATTTCTGGCCGAGAATAAACTATTTTTTACTCTTCAAAATAGATTGAAAATCCACTTAGAAGAAAGAATTATATTAAATACATAACAGCACTGACTTCACAAATAGTTACTTAGGTGGCTGAAGTAGCTTGAATTAAACTATCCAAATCTCACCTAAGTCAAAATGCACAAAGAAGCATAAGGCAGTAACTAGCTGAATGGTATGCCCACAAGATCATTGAAAATATTTTCATCTATATTTTGAAATTATACTTTGCTTCTTGATTCTACCTGAATTTAGAATGGCAAACCCCTGGAACCTCCTCATGTCTTTAGTACTGAGGTAATGCTTTTATGAATGCTTTCTTAAAATGCTTTTTAATGCTTTTAAAAAATGATCCTAGATGTGACTGTAAAATTAGCATTTTGTGATGTATCAGTATTTCTAAAGCTTTCAACCAGCCTCTAGGGGCTCGCTGGCCAACATTTGTGTTTATTTATGCCCATCACGATCTGCCTTCTGTATGGTCATTTGTGCTTTCCATAGTTCTTTGTGCTGTGCCATGTTCAGAGTTATAGGCTGTGTGTTCCTTGGGCAGGGACTCATTCCTGTGAATTTACTGCACTTTACACAATAAAGAACAGGTTCTTTATGTGGCGTCCTGGCTCTACCACAATATAAATAACATTTTTTTTTATATTGGCACAACTCCTTTGAGCCAAAGGAGGAGTCACAAAAAGAAGCAGTGAAGAAGCAAAGATTTCATCACTTTAAAATCATATAGTGTGAAGCATGTCTTTTTGTAAGATGTTATCCGGAGAAAGTAAGAACAATATTTTGAGAATTCTACTGATTTTTTTTCAATCTACATCAGCCTACTCTTAAATACATTCTGGATCTTTTAATGTATTGACATAGCAGCAAAAAAAAAAAAAAAATTCTGCCTTAGGCCACATTTTTTAAGCCACAGATCTGACTACAGATATGATGCTTTTAGTAAATTGACAGGGGGAGCTGTAAGAGCGGTTTAGATTATTCATATTATTCCTCTGGGCAGAGTCTCAGCTCAGAGTTCTCTGAGTCAGCTTTGGTGTTCCCTTATTGGGAGACCGGGCATTGTTTAAAAACACCATTTTGGGGCTAAAGCAACTCTCCTGTTATAAAAGCCCTCTGGCACTGACAAATGTTTAGCTCCCTTTAATAGGGAAGCTCCCTACGCATGCCAGCTAAACCCAGTGTGGTGCTTCTGAGTCATCTTCTGCTTTAAGTACCTTAAGTACCAATTAACTCAGCTCCTACATGCCCTTGCTTTTGATCCCGGGTTCATCAGTGCCGCCTGTTCATTGGCTTCCATCCCGGTTTACATGTGAAAGCAGACCTGCTCCCTGACTGGCAGGGACACTGGGGCCTGGGGAGTGCAAAGACTTGGGGCCGGTGGCTCCCAGTGCTTTGGCCCATCTGCCCCCACCCCACAGGAAGACCCACCCAGTCACCTGTGCTGAGAGCAGCCCAGGCTGTGAGTAAAGCAGGACCTTCTTTCCTGGAAGCAGATCTGCTTAATGACATTCATGAACTCAGAAGAAATTATGCTCTAATGGTAGCAGCAGAAGAGGCTTCTCATTGCCCAGGAGCTGGAACATTTGCTTTCTAGACCCACTGTCTAAAACACTGCTCATACTTTTCCTGAAAAGTTGCCCTGCCAGAGGATGTTGAAGCCTGGTGGCTGATGAAGGTTGAAGTCTGCAAGGCACAATCCTCCTGCCAGCAAGAAGCACTACCCTGAAAGGGAGGGGACATTTACAGGGCTAAACCTATTGAGCAAGGAGGTACTGGGGTCTTTGGCCTATTGTGAGAAGAATCTCCCTGGAAAGGGAGAGTCCCAGGCCCTGCTCCTTGCTCACACTTATCTATTTTTTGCAGTTTATTGGTGACTGTGACCGAGGCTCATAATTTTGCTAAGATGGGCTGAGTTATGGCTCCACATGTAACTGTAGAGCCTGAGCTCACCCATTACCTGACTAGTGCCAGATCACTTAAAGTGGCATATAGCTAAAAAATATCAACCTTTACCCTAAGTCTAAGGCATTTCCAACTTTCTGTGAAAGCAAGCCTTCGTCTCAATCCATGTGAGCCATCCCCAAACCCCTCTTTCTCTGTACTAAACAATTCTGTCCTTGGGTCCTTCCTT
The DNA here is from genome assembly GCF_026979565.1 of Vidua chalybeata. Lineage (NCBI taxonomy): Eukaryota > Metazoa > Chordata > Aves > Passeriformes > Viduidae > Vidua > Vidua chalybeata. Next base: position 94,049,943 of record NC_071531.1, on the reverse strand, counting down.
TAGACTTTTTGCTCACTTTGCAAGTCAAGACAGAGACACCTAATAACAGATGCTGTTCATGTTCAGCAAGTTTACAAATCCATGATCCAGGAACATCCAGAGTCAAGCGGCTTGGCCTGCTGAAGGCAGCTGTGCCTGAGCTGCCTCTTGCCTGGCTCTGGGCTGCCCTGAGAACTGTTTCTAGAGGTGGTGGGAGGTTATGGGCCATGGGCAGCTCCCTCCTGTCTACCCAACCAATGCTACACGGAGAGTCCTGGCCCTGCTTGCAAAGTATCCTTCACTGCAGAGCATCCACCAAGAGAAGGGAAGCATCAGGAGCACCAAGGTATTTGACATAAATAGGACAAAGGAAACCTGAAAGGTTTTCTCTGCATCACTAGTGGTCAGTTTACTTGGGCTGTCCCAGCCAGTTCTGCAGGCTAGAGACACTTCTAAGCTCCTCTGCACTTCTGTGGCAGTGGATTTGTCACATATCTTTTGGGAGAGGGAAAAAAAATTGAAGGTATTTAATTTAGCTACTGTTTCTGGTGAAATGTAGAAGCACCTAGTGTTTTGAAATTCCTAAGTCTCATACCAGTTGTTACAGAGTGAGAGGCACTCAGCATTCCTGAATTCATAACAACACACAAACATGTGACTACTTATCTTCATTTGTGTACTCCTGTTTGTCACAAGTTCCTCAAATATGCATTAGTGAGGCACACCCCCATATGGAAAATGTTGCACAAAATAAAGCTATCAAGTTTTCTTGAAACAAGTGGAAATGGATAATTCAAAAATCTTCAAATTAGTATAATTTTATTTCTTTAATTACCTATCAGAGTAAACTGAAATCTTGCCACACAAATGTTAACTTGAGATAAAATGGTGATTGATAAAGAGCACTTATACTAATTGTCATGGCCATGTATGAACAGAGTACGAATGCTTGAGGCAACCATCCTTGTTATCTTTTTAATACCCCTTAAAATAGAACTTTCACAGTTTGGTAGGCATTTCTGCAGTAGCATTTAACTGTCTCTGAAGAATTGCTTTCATATACACTATTTGACTGACACCATTACATAAAAACTCTCCCAAAACAAACCCTGGAAGTTAGTCCCAGTATTTTATCTTGCTTGTACAGGTTGAGGTTCATAACTGAAAGAGTTATTTTGGACACACACAGTACTGTCAATGTATTCAGCCTGAAAATGCCAATGAGTGGTGGACATTGCTGCTTTCCCATATATCCACATTGTATAAGGAAATAGGGTGGGGTAAGGAGGCTTTGTAGCAGTAAACACATAGCAGGTAAACTCTGTGGCACTCTACATCTTGCTCTGAGAAGAGGAAACTAAACAGTATTTCAGGTAGAAGCTCATAAAGGCCTTCCACTTGCCTGTACACTCACAGGTATGGTGTTTATTTAGGGTGCTTTCAAATATCTTTGGAATTGTTTATGCAAGTTAACATTTCTTTACTTAGCTGAAGGTCATCTATGACAAGAATTTACTAAAAATATGATGTTGCCAGTTAGGTACTGCATCCAAATTAATGGGAAGCCGAACCTTTTGCAAAATTACACAATTAGATGTAAATAACTCACACAGAAGCGATGTTAATTACTTATCACAGCATGCAGTCAAAGTTTACTATGCCTTGTTTTACCATTGCCTTTCCTGTATTGCCACGTCCTTGGCTGCCTGTCTCGTGTGCAGGGTGCAGCAGGAAATCCCAGGCTACAGAATGGTAGGGACAAGTCATTAAAATCCATATGGTAATATAGATTTTCAGTGGGAAAAAATGAAGGTCTGTCAAGCAGCTCTCAGTCTGATATTTGTCAACCTCTCACTGCAATGGAGACTCCTAGGAATATAAAATCACGGCAGCCTTCCCAATGATTTAAAGGGATGGCAGTAGTGCATTATAGCTAACACATGGGGACTACATCCCAGGTTGTCTTATAAGTAGAGTCCTTGCCTGAGTATTTGCATATGTGCGAATATTCCATTAGCATATGAGACGTTATGTTTTAAGAATGTCAATATGCTAAAATGCAATAGGGAAAGGTTAATAAGTATGTTAGGCTGTGAATATAAGCAGTTTTAGAGTGGTGTTATAATTTTCTCTGCATTTATACACAATCTGACACTGATCAAGGTAGTTAATTTTTGTCTGCTGGACCAACTGAAATTTTAAATTATTAGAAATCTTCATTTGTGCATTTATTTGTTATCATGCAGCCTATTTATTGAGCTCAGAGCATGGTTCTTCCAGGGCTCGCTGAAGCCTTGAGGACATATTTTTTGGGAAGTGGCACAGCTAATTTTGCCCTTACTGTGCATCCTTGCATTGTTTCTACACAGGGCTCTGGTTTTCCCCAAAAAAGACTAAAAGTAACTCTGCTTTTCACTGCTTTTGGGCATCATCTTGAAAAGTGTGGCTTGACTAAAGCAATGCAGCCCTGTGGTTAATAATACATATTGCCTTTGTGTCTGCAGGCACTGCCATGTGTTCACATAACTTCTCGCGATGAAAGATGAACAAGACCCATTCCATGTCCCCCCATCAGCAAAAAGCATAAAAACTTTTCATTTACTGCAGTATTAACAGGGAGAGAGGTGACAGAGAAAAACCTGTCAGCAGTAAGTGCCCTGGCGTGGGTGGCCAGAGGCAGTGCCATTGCTGGTCCCTTATGGCCATTCTGCCTGCTGTGGGTGTGGGTGGTTTGCAATTTATGCCTGGATGAGGTGTTCAGGGAAGCCTATATTTCATACAGCTGCTTTGACCCGTCATCACTTTGGCTTGGGGAGACAAAGTTGCATTAGTTACAGTCTTTTACCATTTTTAAGCTTCTTTTAAAAACAGTGGGGATGAAGACATGTATTAAAATAAAGCCAGAGAGAGCTTGAAGTTTTGAAATCAGAGTGTTTACTGCCAGACACATTTTCCCTTTGGAGAAGTACACTTTTGAAGTGGCTCACATTTTACAAAAGGAAAGGCCTGTAGCTTTTTGAAGATCAAGCCTCCTTGTATATTTATTGATAAAAACATCAAAAACTTTAGCCTTAAGCTGTCTGGAGCATTAGGGTAGGAAGGCACTGAGTGCTTAAAATTAGAGCATTTGTTCTACATTTTTTTTGGAACAAAGATGTAATAAAACCATTAAATATTTACTTCTTTTTATACTTTTAAACTAAATATTACCAATGTGGTGGTTATTCCTCAATGTTAAAATAAGACTTTGTATCTAGCATTACAAATATACTGGTATGATTTACAGTGTCTGAGCTTCATGAAAAACTGATCTTCAACTCCCACTAAGATGGCACAGGCATCCTCAATCGTAAGAGGGTCTCTGTAAAAGTACATGCAATATGCACAGATGAACACATCAAAATTTTAATGAAAGAAGATTGAAACTGAATTTGTGGCATTTGTAAAAGTCAGTCAAAGCAAGTAGTCTTTTTTCTTGTTACAAAGGGGAAAATGATTAATTTTGCTACTCTCTGATATCTGAATTAATGGCTTACAGCATTCTGAAGGAAAGAAAATCTCTCTTACGTTAACACAAAACTTTGTACTCGTAAAAATTAAGGTGAAGCACACCATCTCTGTCAGAGATTCATTTATTTGAATAAAGTTGCAGAGGCCCTTGCCTGGCCAGTGGAGGGTGGTGATCATTTGATTTAATACTTGTACGCTGTGTGGAACCTGGACATAACCATTCTGCTTGTTTAAGGGATTCAGTAACAGAATTTGCATCAATACCACATTGCCATGGAAATCAGATTAAATGAATTTCATGTTTGTGTGAGCCTCATCCTGCCAGGCAATTGATATCCCATTTGATTAAGATTTCTACTTATCTTTTGTTTTTATTTTTAAAGGTTGGAAAGAAATTGCTTTTATAGGAAAGGAAAACTAGAAAAAGTTAAGAAATAATTAGCCTACACTTTTGCTTTATATAGCTGTTAGACTGTATATGAAGTGTTTCAGGTATTTTTCCTACTCCAAATCACTTTCTTTTTGAAAAAAAAAAATCCATCTCTTCTTTATTTATGGGCTACACTTCAGGTGTAGCAGACCCTTTAAAATTTCTGGGAGCATTTGCTAGTAGATTCTATAATTTTTTATGATGGGGGGCTTATTTGCCTCTTTGTTCCATAAAGTCATGTGCAAACACCCCAGGCAGTTTCAGTCTGCATAGAGGAAAGATGTCATAGCTGGAGAAAATCTGAGGAAGTCTCACAAAATAGGATAAGAAACCAAACTTATGAAGGCTCCAGGGAATAGCTTCAAAAATGACCTCTGAACTTGGCATACAGTTATTGCAGGTATCACGTTAAGACCTATGTTACTCTTTGGATACCCCTAAAAAAATGTGCATTATAGCAGTGTGTCTCAGCTCCACTGCTTCATTATCTTTGAGACCTAGGCTAGTGAGCTTAGAGATAGTTTAGATATTTTTAGACTACATTTGTCAAACCACTTGAAATGTTTGAGTTTATCCAAAAAGGAGAGCTGTTATTTGATAAAAAGTGAGCCACTCTATGGGAAAGGAACATCTGATACCATAAATCTGTTTAATTTAGCAAGCAAAACAAGAAATCAGACTAAGTAGAAATTTGGAATTAAAGAACTGAGACTGGAAAACAGATGACTGTAACTAATTATTGGAAGATCCCAAATAACAAGAAGAAATAACCTAAAAGCAGAAAGGCAAACAGGGAATTTGTTAAAAATAGCTATTCAGGCCTCAAATATGCACCTTGGCTTAAGAAACACTTCCTTTTGTACCTAAATAAAACTTTGAGCATCTCTAAAGCAGTTGTTACTAAGTATTGCTGGATATTTTGCCTTTGTCTGGTTTATCTAGGAAAAAAATACAAAACAAAGCTTAACCCCCAGATAGAAGAATTTGAAAGAACTATGAGATTCTGTCAAATTAACTGCATACTTAACAATACATTTTTTAAATCACACAGGGGAGCAAGAGATAGAAAGGCTGAAAGTATTGAAGTACTCATCTGAGCACTTTATGCTTGAACACTTCATTCTTCTGAAATCTTTGAAAATTAATCAAAAGGAGTAAATATCTCCCAACATAAATATTCTTTTTGTTTTATTTTGTTTTTGTTTTTTGATGAAACAAAAATGCATGGGTTATCCATCAAAAATACATTAGTTTTAAAGGAAGAGTCCTTGTATCAAAAAGTGTTGCTTGACCAAAACTGTTTGAGCGAGACTCATTTTGGCCTTTCTGCACATACAGATAGGGATCACAGGAAGTTCCTCTAAAACAACTTCTGCTCCCTCTGAAATAACTGATCTTCATTGAAGCTGACACAGTCCTCCCTTGCTGCCCATTTATATCTCATGGACCCAGCAGGTCTTGAGAGGAGGGGCTGCCCTGCAGCACAGCCTTTGTAATAATTGACATTTATTGCAGGGTCACCATATCTTTAGTATTCATTACAGACACTGATTAGAGAGGGTGATAAAGACATCACTGGAGATCAAAGCCCATCTTGGACTGGGAAAACAAAAAAGCATGCAAAGTAGCATTTTTAAATGGATGCATCTATTTAATCTATTCGCTGGTGATATTTTCATACATATGGTTTAGTGGTATTAGATTCAGAAGATGTAGCGGAGACTTTAATTTGCTTCAGTTCTGGTCTAATAGGCATAAAGACACCAGAGGATTCCGAAATACTGAACTCAGAGGTACTCTGACAAGCCTCTGTATTCATAATAACAAGAGCTGGTGTGAGCCTATACAATTTTAAACTAATTGCCCAGCCAATGTGCTCATTACCATATTGATGCAGTTCATAAATCAAAGCCCTGCCTATTCAAGCTGTTTACTAGTCTTGCATTAGGCAGTGTATTTCAACTGAGAAATGTAGCATGTTGCCAAAACACTGCAGAAACTTTATAAGACTGATAGAAGCACAAACCTGGGGAGCTGAAGTGCCACAAACCTGGCACTAAAGTGCTTGTTCTTGTTTGTTTTCTGAGTATGTTCTGATCTAGCCTTGAAAGTTTCCCTAATAACGTACTGGAGCACAGAAACAGGTCCTTAAGCAACAGGGAGCTGCTGGCAATTTTTCTCAATTTGGCTTCCTACAGCAGCTTCTTTGCTTAATCAGGAGACTAACATACACTTTTTTTCTTTTTTTTTTTGAAGCAATACAGTACTTATGCCAGCTGAATTGAGGTGCATACATTAAGAATGGAGGCTTTTTGTATAGGGAAAGGAGAGATTAAGGCTCTTAACTAAGAAACCTAAGTTAGTCATCAAAATTAGGTGCCTGAAGTTAAATTCTTTGACTAGCCTACTGAAGAATCTAAAAGTGCAATTCATCTGCCTAAACAAGTGCCTACCTGCAGGTGCCAAGCAGTGCCCCTGAGATGCCCTGCTGTCCTACGACATCCATACAGTAGGTATGTGAGAGGAGTTGGAGATTCACACCTCTCTGAGCTGCCAGCTGAAGGCCAAGTGGATTAGTTTAGGACATCTCAAAGGACATTAGAAGCCTGTGTTTAGGCAGCTGAATTTACCTGGTTTTCCTTCAGGTATTCAGCCAGCTGGCTCAGATATCAGAAACAATCAGGTCTTGTAATCAGGATTAATGTACTTGGGCGGGGTTCAGAAGCTGCGGAGGTCTGGCTGCTTCCCACGCTGTAGACTGGCTGGTTTCAGAGCAACTGAGGCGGTTCTTATCCCAGACACCACTGTCCTGTGAGTTATTTTTCTCTCTGTACTTCACTTAGAACGTAGCAAGAGAGACATATTTTTATGTGTTTCTCCTGGAATGAGAAAGCTACTACATTCTCCTGGAATGTAGTAGTTCCTGGTAGGTGCTGGGCATCTCTTCCCCTGTACCAGGTGTTCACCCCTGTGTTGACCATGGCCACGGTGGCAAGGACAGAGGGTGCTGAAGCAAGAGTCAGTGCATCGAGATTACTTTGAAAATCAGGACCAGAACTTGAAATTGAACTTGTGGGTGTAAAGGAAGCTTGAAGCAGAAGCATTGCATTTAAGAGTTACTGAAGGTTGTTGGAACTTTTGGGAGAATTTAATAGATTATGGAAAATCAGAAACTAGGAGAGGTATAGGGGTTTCTTAAGATTATCTTTTTATCCCTGTTTAAGAGAACCCAGTTCAGGGGAAAAAGGGCACATATTTCTAATGAAATGCAACTCTCTTCCATAAACAATATTAGCAAGAAGAGTTCATCCTATTAAAACAAGTGCTGATCTTCAGTCATGATGCCTGATGAAGCCTCAGTCTCTTATGTTCTTTGTGTAAATTCAATCATGACAATTAGTAAATAAAACATTTTTTATGGATGGAAGATGCAAAGTGATTAAGACAATGCTTTAGTGATGGAGAAATTCTGATTCCAGCTTACAACTCTTCTGCTGGCTGTGTGGTCATAGCAGATGCAAACATCCAATTCCTTATATGCAGATCGTGGATAATAATGGTTAAAAGTGAAATTAATATGAACTGAGACTTTCTCATGAAGGCACCCAAGACAGTGATATGTTTTTCTTTTTCAGGGAGGGAAATAAACTTAAAGAACTTAATTTCTTTCATTTTAAGGAATTATGAACCATACAAAACCAGACCACACCATTTTCTGACCCTGTGAATTGCCAAAATAACTGCTTTTGGCTGGTAGTTAGTGTCATAGGTTCAGCAGAGATTTCTTAGAGGGATATGTACAATTTTGGAAGACGCTTGCAGGCTGTGAAAGATAATTTTTTGTTGATAAACAATTTTGAATAGAGAAGAGCTAAACAGAAAAAAAACCTAAAACCAAGCTGCTTGTTATTTACCTAACTTGTAGAGTGAGAAGTGGTTGTCTTACGTAATTTCTCATTCAGGAGCTTAAAAATAAAAAGATATGAATAGAACTGTCCTATGTAACTAAATGTTATCATTGACATCCTCCAATATGAAAAAAAAAAAATAGTCCTTCCAGCTTCTTTTTACTTGTGCAAAATGAAGAATAATTTCCAAACAGTCCATTGAGCATCCCATAAACATAAATGATGGAATTCACTTTAAAAGCTGAAGGAACAGGAAGGAGAAGCAGCTCATACCTGTGTGTCTTTGCTTGCAGAATGGATGTTTCCTGACTTTGGTGTGGACTGGCAGCTTAGATAAAAACCTTGGTATCTTACCAATGTGAAGCTCATCAGCCTAAGGGACACAGACTTTTTTTTTTCCCTATGTGGTCTATCCAGTGTTATTTTAAAAACTATTATTCTATATTATTTTATCAGGTGTTGGTTCATTTTGGAGCTTGTGTTTATGAACAGTGTCCATGTATGGCTGGTTACTCTTCCTGTTCCACATTGATTGCACTGCCCATATAAAAACAAAGCCAAAGTATTCTAGGGCAATATCTTTACACAGGTTTAATTTCTCGAGCAATTAGGTAAAAGGTGCCTACTGGCAGAAGGAAAGATAGATCTTATTCTTTGAAGATACTGCTGCTCTCACATTCCCATCATTTGGTTTTGCTCAGGATTGTAACCGTGCTATTCACAGGCTGCACAGAGCAGAAAGATTTGTAAAATCAAGGCCCACTTTATGTAAACTAACTAGAAATAAACACTGCCCATGGATCTAAGCTCTTAGAAAGGGCAACAGTCATATTGCAGGGGGTATTTTCTCACCTTATTTGCAATTACCATGTAGTGTAAGGTGACAATGACAGTGCCTTTGGAAATGCTGGTTTAGGCAGAAATACAATTGAGTCAGCATACTGGCAGGATGTTAGTGCCTGTGCTGGGTTAAACTCAGCCTCAGGCTCAGCTAATAGCACAAAGTGTGTCAACAGCTCCTCTCATAGCAGTCTTTCTTTCTATACACTGCAAGTAGGTCCAGCTGTAAATAAATTGCTGACATTGCTGTGTTTGTTAAGAGAGTGCTTGCAAAACAGCACATCTGCCACCAACAGTTGCACCTAAGACAAACATAAATGTAAGCACTATTAAATTAACAAAGTGTCTCTTTATCATTTTAGTTTATTGCATTTGAGAAGATATTTTACTTTCATTGGCAATGAGAATGAGCTTCTGACACAGTGGAGGTGGAGGCAGTGCTGACAAAGCTGGTGGTAGACAGACCTGGTAGTGCAACTGCCCTGGGATAATGAACACTTCTTAATTGAGACAACCCTCACCAAACTGTCACATAAAATAATTCCTGAAAAATACTTGCCTCAATATGTCGCTTCATTTGCTGACTGACTCATTCATAACTATGCCAAATTTGTTGCTGAATAAAATACTGCTTAACTTCAGTGAAGGCAATCAGGAGCATGAGGTGTAAGAGATACCAGCATCTCAGTGCCACCTCCTTCACTCGCTGAAATGAGTCAGCATGGAAGTACATGTGGCAGCACCTGTGCCAAGTATCTGTGCCTCAAGGATATCTCAAGGTGAAAAACATAATCTACAGCTACAAGCCGGAGTACATGAATACATCCATTACACGAGTAGAAGGGTATTGCAGCATTTCATTTTTGCTTTTTGCTCTGTTTAAAAGCAATATAGAAGAACACTTCCAAAAGTTATAGTTATAACTCAAAGACTTCTCACCCCATATTTCCAGTGACAATACATCCTTCTCCTTTCCAGGCTAGATTCACAAATAACTGATTTATAATCACACTCAGAGGCTCATGTGTCCAGTAACTTGCACTACAACTACATTTTGCAGCATATGCAGAAGTCTGTCTGCAAGCTATGATTCTATTAATATATATAAAAGGAAAGACTTGTAAAGCTTTGGCAGCGAATACAGGTCTTGATGAAACATAGGCAAAAAATCATTAGAATTTACAAGTGACATGGAAGCTAATTTTGGTACTGCTTTACACTTGCTTTATACTACATCAAAAGGCATTTTACTGCCTACCTTTTCAAAATCTGACAGCATCCAAACTCGAGCAGTGGGAACCTGACTCCAGGTGCTCCAGGTGATAAAGCAAAGCACGATGTTAAGGTCTGGCATAATGTGAAGAATGAGGTCATGCAGTATTTTTAGAAGTGCTTGGTGATCCTATGAAGCATGCTCTTACTCTCTCTTTTTATTTTTTTCCTTCCCCTCTCCTTTTTATCTGTCTTTTTCTGTGAATAATTCGGCCAATGCTTGCAGAAGGCTCTTTTCGCCCCAGGGATTCTCACACATATTTCTGTTGACAGAGTTCTTGTGCAACAAGGAAGCTGAAATGTCTTTTGTTAAGGATCTGCTCACTTCTTTCTCTGCTCTTCCCCAATGCTTGGAGGATCTTTTGGTTACTCACGCAACTCCTGTTGTTACGCTTATGGAAATTAACTGAATTGAAAAATATGGGGTTACCTTGCAAAACAGGTAAAATTATCATCAACAAAAATTCCTGATCTCTTCATTTTCTCTTAGTCTATGTATCTTGCATTCTCTTGCCTTGTTTTCTTAGTTTTTCAGGGGAATATTGTATAAGTCAATAGAAAATACGAAGCAAAGTCATTGTGAATGGGAAAAAAATGCACTAGCACCTGCAAGGCAGAAACTTTTTATTTTAGATGAGTGGTGTACTGTTCCAGCCAAGATTAGGATTTGATTTGCTGGTTTAATAAGTCAGTTCAGATCTAAATTGAATTTAAACTGAAAAAGTTACATATATTCACATGCTCTGTAACGCCAAAATACATAATGGGTATTGAAATGCACTCATTTAAGCCATGTTTGAAAAGCTGGCTTAGGTGACTTCCTGTTAGAGAAACACTATGAAATAAATCATAATAATTTGATTTCAGGCAAAGGGGAGTCGAGCCAGTAGAGCATGATACACAGAAGTTGATCTGTGAGGCTTCATATACACACTTGTGTGTGCCAGATCATATGAGAACCTCCCTTCCATGGCATGCCACTAGCTATACCAAAAATCTGTATTAATTTACTGCTGATTTGTAAGGAGTTTTAATTAATAAATAACATTCTATTCATAAGTTTTAAATTCACATGTGTGAGCAGCTGAAGTTGCTACACTCAGATATGCATTTCACATTTGGCAAAAAATAATCCCGTGTGTTGCTTTTTAATGTTTTTGCTCTTACTAATGCTTCTTGGAGTTAGTTCTGGTTGGACAGTTACCTCTGGCAGCCCTGAATTCCCTTTTTAGTTGAAAAACCTGCATATACTTTCATTATTCCACATTATCTACACTAGTTGCTACCAGTAGAGCAAATGCTACAGTATATATTTAGAATTACATATGCATACGAAAGTAATCTCCCTATTTATAAAGCCTTAAGTCCTTTTTGAGAAAGATTACTAGTTTTCAGAACTTGTATGTGCATACATTCATCATTGTGGTGAGAATTACATTCTTTTGCAGGTCTGTCTTAGAGGCTTTTTGTGACATATACAGATTTAGCTCTGAATGTTCAGAGCACTCCGAGTTACAAATTTTGCTATGGGTAGGTTTTCTAAATTCTCTGCTTTGCCAAGATTGCTCCATTTTTAGGAGCTAGAAACGTCTATGTGTAACTCTTTATAAATATGGAATTTGATATTATACATTAAAGTGTGAGGTTTTTCATAGTCACTGCTAGATTGAGTAAAAAGATAATGTTGCACAGGATGAACAAGGGTAAACTGACATTCTTCTTACCACTTCCTCCTCAGAGATTTCTTGCCATACTTGCACAAAACCAGCCTGCTTTTGCATAGTTGATTTGTTCCAGTCTCATCCCAGGAAAAATAGAGTACAATAACATAGCAAATCCAGTAAACAGAAAAAAATATTTCATGATTTTTGCAATTAAACTGTAAAAATTACAGCTTTACATCATATCCTGTAAAAACCAAAAGTCATTTGAAATAAATAACTTAGCAAAGTTTTAAAAGAAGTTGGGTATTGATTTTAAATGCTAGTAACATAGAGTTATATAGAGAGATAATGAAAAATACAATATTTTGGATGATAATTCATGTTTGGGAGTCTAAAGCATCATCCTAAAGTATTAGAAATAAAAAATATATAATTCACTTATCCTGGGCATACCTACTGCAGAATTTAATGTACAAGGTAGAAACTGATACACAGGAAGTTCCACCTAAATATGAGGTAGAACTTCATTATTATGCAATAACTTCTTTACTATTCTCTATTGTTCTAATCTCTTTGACTAGAAGAGATTGCCAGGGAGGCAAGAGGGAGATTGTGAAATCTCTCCCTCACTGGAGATATTCAACAAGTGTCTGGACACAATCCTGTGCCACATGCTCCAGGATGGCCCTGCTTGTGGAGGGAGGTTTGATAACCCCCTGTGGTCCTCTCCAAACCAACTCATCCTGTGATCCTGTGAATTTCTGTAACCGCTTCTGTAGCATTTTTTGCTAAATGTTTGGCTTATTACAGCAAAGATGTTACTATGAACACAGAGGTGTATTTCTGCAGATGTCATCACTGCAGATCCTGCTTGGCAGCATTACCAAAACTAAAGAGAGTCCAGGAAATGGGCCAAGGAAGGGAAGAAAGAGTGACAATAGGAAGGGGTGAAGACTGGGAAAGACAATCTCTGGAGGAGACCTGGAGACCTGAGCACTGCTACTTCTTCTGGAAGTACCATCAGATGAAGAATGGGACAGCCACCACAGCAATGGCTGGTGAACACAACCCACCCTCTCACCTGATGTGGGCAGCCAGGCCAAAGCTCTTTTGCTGCCTTTTGGGAGTCTGCTAGAGTAGGCAGAACTTTTTGGCTTTTAGCTGGCTTTGTGTGGTGAGAGCATGGCTTCTTCCAGGGTGCTGGCTGTCAGGGACTCAGAAGCAAAGGTGATGGCTCATAGTGAAGCACAGATAATAATCACCTGAAATGGCAAGAGGCTTTTCCACTATGCCCACAATGTACAAGATATTGTGCAAAAAGTTAGTTATTCAAATCATTCCATCTAAATGTTTTCTTTTTCATTGTGCTCAATTAGTTCTCCCCTTTCTGGAAGTGAAGTCAATTCTGTGTAGATGACTAACCTGAGGCACCTCAGAAAATTAGGCCTTCAGGAGTAGGTCTCTCATTCATGCATAGATAATGTAATCTATTATTATTGTGTATCATAGCTGTGGGCTGAAATTCTTCTTGGCATTATTCGTCCCTCTAAAGGCTGGATGACTGGTGCAAGCTTTTTGTCTAGACATCCTCAATAATTTTGTATTAGGCAGTCAAGCCAGGATGGAGACTTCTCCCACATTAAAATAGGTAAACAAGATAAGTGAGAGCATTTACCTTCTGGAAGCATTTTTCTCTCTCCACTGACTCCAGCAGGAGGTTAGACAGTTTGCAATAATGTCTGATGTTTAAATAGCTATCAATAGATGAGAGGCGGTCTACATGAACAGTGTGTACCTGCATGTTCACATCTATTACAGCTGCAGTTCAAATGACAAAGGTAATACAATAAATCCAAATTTTCTGGATGTGTTACAGTAGTCTTTCTATTACCAAAGACATGCTTGTAACAGTAAAATATACACTAACCAGCACTAAAATATGCCTAGCTGGTGTGCATTGCTCAGTTTATGGCACATGCAGTAACAGGCACATCACATGCCAGCATCTTACTTTGCTTGCTTCCCACTTTGACAGTCACAGTGCTGCCTTCTGACACATCTTCCTCATCATTGACAGGTTTGCCGCATATATCAAAGGCTTAAGATTCTCTTTTTATTTTGAAAAGCTTCTGTTCTGCTTTGCTCTCTCACAGATGGAGTACTGAAACAATCATTAAAATAAATACTACCAATATTCAATCTGTCACAAGAAGTAAATGACATGCATGGGTGAACAGAAGCTACTCAGTGATGCGAGATCAGTTCTTCAGCTGCTCCCTTCTCCCAGTGCATTGGAGGTGCACTGCCTGGGTGTGAGCACAGACATTAAGACTTTGGAAGCAGACAAAGCCAACTCTGATGTAGTACTGAAACTCTCTGTTATTTTTAGCCTACTCCTATTCCTTTTTAAATCTATTGGAGATGGGCAGGTGCTGCAGTGCACTGGCAATTCCCTGAATTCCAGACAATCACTGATGTCTTCTTTTCTGTCTGTTTTCCCTATGACATTTCCATGTGTTTTGTCCCTTAGTCTTCCCTATGGCATTTTAGTAACTTTATCATAGCAGTGTAAAAGTTGTCAGTGATTTAACAGACAATGAAAATACAGTAAACAGAGGCATGTTTAGATAAAGAGCATATGTCTAACATCACTTCAAATTATTCTGAACTGTTGTGTCAATAATCAACTTAGAGTCATTAATTAAAAAACATTTCTGCACTTGCCATTTCTTTCCCAGTCTCTAAGCAAAAGAAGTCAAAATTCTCATTTTAAGTTCATTTAATCTGCATACATGAAATATTTTTGAAGAGGCACAAGTAAATCTGAAGTAAATTTGATATTAACATTTCAAGTTTCAGTGTTACTTTTGCTGGTGTGCTCCATTGCAAGCATGTTGTCATTAATTTATTTACTTTTTTTTCAGAAGCTGAAAGGATTCAGATGTTTTTATATGAGAATCCAAGCATTAATAATGACTGTGTGATTATGGTTTTGGAAAACTAAGAATATTTTTCCTGGCTACATATGCAGATTTATGTTTCTTAAGAAAAGCAAGAATGAAGTAATTTTGATCTCTGATGGATGAAACCCATTGGAATGGAAACTAACACCTATAAAGAAGAACAGGGCTCACCTTATCTTACATCTGCCAAGTGCCAGGGAACTCCAAAGGAAGCCAAATATGAAGAATACCAAAGAAAGGCAGAAAATCAGACAAGTCCATATGAATTTCAGAATTTGTTACTGGAACCTGAGCTGAGCTTGCTGTCTGTGTCATCCTTATTGGACCACAATGAGACATCCTTACAAATTGGCATGGCTGCAGGGCATGCCAGTGCCACCAACCAGCCTGAGACAAAGCACCTTTGTGAAGAATTATCCTGTTCTACAAAGCACATGTCAAAGGAAGATCTTTTAAACCTTCCCAGGAACACAGAATGGCCAGTCCTCACAGGAGAAAATTCAGACAAGAAACCAGAATCAAATTATGAGATTAGAGTCATAGAACACAAACCATGTGCTATCACATTTTCTGATTTTGAATTTTTATCACATAAAGCTGAGACTAGGCTCCATATTTGTGAGGCAGGAGAAGCAGATGATTTTTCTTCTGAAGAGGAAGAGAAAGGTAACAGAGGTGATCATGACACATTTACAGAACTGCCACTTTATGAGGCATTTTTCAAAGGTCTTCAGAGAAGGAATGTTTCCCAAAGAAAGCAAGCTCAACATGAACAACAGCACATCTGTCATTTAGAAAACTGCAATAATCATTCTGAAAAGGCATTGAAGGACCATGACAAAGAAGAAAAACACATGGAGCTGCAGGTAATACAAGCTATTCTTTAGTTTCAAGTGTGTTTTAAATAAGTGGTGTCATTTATGGTTGGTTACAGGAGGGAAAAGGGTTGTGTAAATTGTTATAGGGTGATAATTATTGTGAATTACAAAATTAAGAACCTAAATCTACAGTAAAAGTATACTAGTTTTTTTTTTTTCACTAGACAAATCTTACTTCATATTGACCACACTTCTATTAGCCTGAACTTCAATCTTTGGTTTTCTAGTTTCTTTTTTATTGAAATGGGATCATTGGCTCCATTTCCTCTATTCCTATGAAATCATATATCATGCCATGTACAGCACACAGGCTGAGGACTGTTCCAAAGAGATAGAGCTCATGTTTAGTCTTAGAGCAGATATATTGCTTCATGCTGAAAAATGGGCTTTTAGTGTGGTGGCACTGTAGCACTGAGCCACCTAACCCACAGCACTGTTTCCACTTAATAACTGTTTTCTGTACTATTATTTCATTAAAACAATATAGGGGACAAGCTAAAGAGTGGTATATAACAATTTTTTGGTTGGTTGGTGGGTTGGGTTTTTCTGTTTTTTTTTTAATCTGTGCTGTTATATATCATGATGTTCAATAGACCAGTGGCCAAAATGAAAACAGAAGTTTTCAGGACAAAATTAAAAACCTTGGGTAATAAAAATCATCCAACTATATATAACCTTTCCAGAAAAAAAAAAAAAAAAAAACAACTTTGAGTAAATTACCTTTGTTTATTGGAACTGGAGAAACAGAAGCCTCCCAGCTGAATTGTCACTAGTCTGGACAATAAGCACGGTTTCCCCCTGCTCACAGCTGGTGACAAACCAAATGACGACAGTTAACACATTTATCATTGGAGAAGTTCAGTTCTAATAAAAAAATTAGAAGTGACTCCAAATAGTGGGCAAAACCAAACCCTTAGCATTCCAGTGTTCCTGACCTTGCAGCACAAATTGATCTTAACCTGTAGGTCAGGCATACCTTTCCATCCTCTCTTCTCCTTCCTCCAGCTTTTAAAAGCTATTTTTCATATAAATCTGCTCTATGCCTTGAAAACCAGGCAGTAGTCCTGTAGTCTTTTACTCAGTGTGTTTTATTTTATTTTGCATGCAGTTCTCCTTTTACTTCTAGTGCTTATGACACAGAGTTGCTTCATTGATTTCTGATTAAATGAAGGGAAGTAGAATTTGGACTATAATGTCCATATTTACATCAAAACTATGGTGTAAAAAACTTAATTGCTTCTCTCCTTTGGTCCTAATCGATCTCCAGTTTGGTATGACTAATTATGCCCTTAACTGAGTGTGAGTTTTGTGCTGTATATATCATACATATCCCAACTTCACTGCAGTAACCCATCAGCACATAAAGAAATAAGCCAGATTTTTAAATATTTTTCTCAGCAGATAGTATGAGAAGACCAAGGCCTATAGATGGTTCCCAAACAGTGCAACTTCTGATGCAATACTGACCCTGATTCTCATGACACATGGTTTATTAAGTAATTGCTTTGTTCTTCTAACCTAAGCTAAGTCTTACTTCCTCATTTACTCAGAAACATTCACATTAATGAAAATAATATATCTCAAAATGGATGCACGACGTCCTTTGGATTTTCTTTACTGAAGGTCATTCCCATGGATAAAAGATGGCAAGAAATGTTGTCATTTAGTTCACTTTATGTCTATGACATAAAATAAACTCAAGGATGCAGCTTGAGTTTACAGTGCAAAATAATGGATTATAAATTGCCAGAGAAGCATGTGAAATTACCTAGTAAATCTCAGTAAATGTGTCAAAACATTTCAAAAACTGGATGCAATGTTGCAGTCCTGGTTTTGATTTTTTTCTATAAGTATGCATCATCAATAAGTATGTCAATAAGTATGCATCATTCTAGGAAACCCTCCAAGAATTTAAAAAAAAATTAAAAATAAATATTATCTTGTCTCTCAAATTTTAGCAGCAGTCATGCATTACTATGCAGACTGAAATCTCCCCCCCGACTCTGGTTGAAGCAAATGTATGTCACTGTCAGGTTGCTTATTTCTATTGTTTAGAAATGGTATTAGGGAAAAATGTCTTTATAGTGGAAAGAAATTAAATAAATAAAGACAGAATGGGGTAAAAATGCTGACAAGGGCAACCATTACTGCTAATACTTAAACTTAAAAATCATGTAATAAACAGATTACTTCGGCCTTACAGATACAGAAAATCATACAGAGCACCCTGCACAAGATCCTGGCTAAATCCTTGCTACTGGAGTTCACAGTGAAATTGTGTTTAAAATCTATCCTGCAGGGGCATTCCTAGCCAGATGCACCTGTTACTGACTGCAAACCTCCTATCTGAGTTCTAGAAAGGAGGAAAGGCTGTCACCTTTTCCACGATGGAAGTGCTGGCCCTTGCAGGCAGTCACCACAAGCAGAGTCAGTGTCCCAATCTCCTCTTAAATAGTTGTTACACACATTTAGGTGACAACTCTTGAACTTCTTGTTTCATTCTAATTAATAAATAGAGACAAATCTTCAAGTGCACTGAGCAGTAAACAAGTAGAGGGAAGATAGAAAAAATTCAACTTGTGTATGCTGCCAACTCCATGTCAAGTGGAAGAAACTGCTGAAAACAATTAATATAGTGATGCCCTTTAAAAAAATGCTCTTTTTTCTTTTTCCAAAGGCATACAGCTTCTGCCTCTTCTGAGTGGTACAAGATAAATGCTACTTCTGTTCAATTTATGAATTCAGCATAGTCTCTGACTTTCCACCAGCAGTTCCACATATATTTCCTGTGTTTTCTCATAAAATCTAAATTTGGCAATCTGTTTTGCTTTGTCGGGAGTCTGTAATCTGCAGTACATTTAATGCGCTGTTGCATCCCGGGCTGCGTTCAGATTAGAGGTTCTGATCTGTGTTAGTTAGCCGGTTCTGTGTACCCCCGTGCACCCCCTGTGTTTCCCCTCCCTGCGGTGGTCCACTCCAGGTCACTTACCATTGGAGCTCACCCTGCCAGTCCTGTAACCACTCCCCTGTCCACTCCAGAGAGTTCTGTGCCCGTCACCCGTTCCCACAACCCCATTCACCCCAGAGCCCCGTGTCCGCCCCTGCCGCGTTCCCGTTGGTCGCCGTGGTCCATGTCACCGCCACGGCGCCTGTCCCCATTGGGCGGGAGGGTTTCTGCCCTCCTTGTCCCGCCCCCTATAAAATCCTGTGCTTCCCCGGTCCCAGCGCCATTTTCGTCCACGCGGAGTTGGGGGCAGTTCGCAGCTTCTCCATCGCAGCTCCCGCGGCCATTAAAGCTTTCCAGCTGTCCACGCGGACAAAGTGGACAATTCCTTTGCCTCTCTGTCCTGTCCCTCCCACGGCAGCAGAAGCAGCCAGCCCTACCCTGGGTGCAGAAAGCAGAAGCGCCCAGGAATCGCAGCAAGCACCAGTCCCGCCGAGAAGCAGAGGCGCTTGAGCTGGGCACTCCGGAGCTGCCCAGGACCAGGAAAAATAACGCATCGCCGCAATGCCCAACACAGTTCTGCTCAAATACTTAGGCTAATGGTTGGACTAAATATTCTTAGATGTTCTTTCCAACCTAAATAATTCTATGGTAATTTGGTTAGTTCTGTCCAGAAATTCTTTTGCAGCTCTGAAGTGGCACCTTCAGCCATTTTTCTTTTCTTGTTTAACTTCAAGTCTTCATATCAAACTTGATACAGCATTTGTGCATGCTGCCAGCTCTGTGTGCAGGGGCAATAAATTATTCAGAATAGCTTCTGAAGCATAACGTTTTTCTAGACTGTCATTTCTTCAAACTATACTGAGCAGGACACAGCTGATAGACCATATTTAACCAGGAACTACTATTCAAGTTTCCATCAGCAAGCTTATCCTATCCTTACAAGGCCTGAAAACAATATGTGTTACTTTCAGGAGTAACATTTCAGGCAAGTAAATAATTGAAGGTATTTGAGAGATATTAGGCAATAAGAAAGTATTATGAAATCATACCTTTGACAGTGTGATTTGTCATGGATCTTCCCTGACCCCAGGGATTGTATAGAAACCCTGCTAATAATTGTTGTCTGCTGCAAAGAGACAAACATAGTCCTCTCAACATGGCAGCAAACTGAAAATCCTTTCTGGAGCTATTTCAAATAGTTTCTTTGGGCAGGCCACATTAGCAACTGGAACAGCCAAAAACATTTCTGTTGCTGTTGATATTTATTAGGACACCTAAGAGAGCTGTCACAGCTTCCTCTATTGTTTCTCTCTCCCTTGAGAGACAATGGGATAAGTCAGGAAAGTCACGTGCTGGAAAGGAGCTGCTTAGAGTAACCATTAGGACTGCTAGGTGCTCCAGCAGCCCCTCTGAAGCCTCCCTGTCTTCACTCATGTTTACATGAGTACAATGAATTTAGGAAGATCTAAACCAAACCTGTTTGTTTGTTTGTTTGTTCAAAGCACCACAATGATGGACTAATATTTGCGTTGAATGTTACCGTGTTCAGCTGGGTCAAACAGAGAGTGAGATGCCACTCCCCAGGAGAGACAAGATGACAGAAACAGATAATTTAGGTAATTAAGATAGCATTCACAATGAATACCTTTGTCAGGATTTGGCCTTCAGACTGTAAGTTCAAAGACTTTTGCAGGAGGCTGCACAGGCATGGGAGTGGCCAGTACAATGTCAGAGACAGCCTCTGTGTGCAGCTCTGTATTGTGTTAGCAGGGGAGCTGTGCCATCATCTTTCACCATCAGTAAATCTGCAAGGAAAACTGTAGTGTTTGTGAACCTCCATTGTTTTTGGCATTTAAAGCTAAGGCAACTGAACTCTGAAAATTCTTTCAGAAAACAGTCATTTACTGGGAAAAAAAAATGGAAGATCAGTTTCTCTTCCCCTGATTATTCACTTACTGTCATTAGTTTCCTTGTTCCATCCTTGTAATACAGTTAGGTAAATTTTATCCTCATTACTCATTGCTAAATGAAAAGTTTGATAATCATTGTATCAGCTTAAATCAAAAGATTTAGGCTGGAATAATTTGCTGAAATGTAACATGGAAGTTTCCATAGCATCTGTCCCTCATCTTGTCTTCTTGATTCAGCCCAGGATGCAGTTGGCTTTCTGTGCTGTGAGCACACACTGCTGGCTCATGTCCAGCTTTTCTTCCACAAGAAACTCTGAGTTCTTCTTTTCTCAATGAGTTCCGCTCCCAGTCTGTGCTCATGTCTCAGATTGCCCTGATGCATGTGCAGCCCCTTGCACTTGGACTTGTTGGACCTCATGAGGTTCTTGTGGGCCCACTTCTCAGGTTTGTCCAGGTCCCTCTGGATGGCATCCTGTCCTTCTGTTGTGTCAACTGCACTGCTCAGCTTTGTGTCATCTGAAAACTCATTGAGGGTGCACTCGATCCCACTGTTGATGTCAGTGATGAAGATATTGAAGGGCACAGGTCCCAAGACAGAGCCCTGAGAGACAGCACTTGTCAGTGGCCTCCACCTGGACATAGAGCCATTGACCACAATTCTCTGGCTGTGTCCATGCAGCCAATTCCTTATCAACCAAACAGTCCACTCTTCAAATCCCTCTGACTCCAGTTTGGAGATAAAGATGTCATGGGCGACTGTGTCAAAGGCCATAAAGAGGTCTAGGTAGATGACATCAGTCAGTCTTCTGTCAGTTGCTGCAGTCACAAGAAGAGAAGATAAATCCTATATAATTTATTCAAAAGCCATAGTCCTTAAAGTCAATTATCATTCCTTAAAATATATGTATCCTTCTGTGTGACCTGTAAATATTTTAATCAAGTAATCATACCCTATGAGAAAGGAATCAGAAAGTTTTAAGTCTTTGACAATGAATCTGACCTGGCAGTGTGCCCAGGTGATCCTGGCCTTTATCAGCAGTAGTGACCATCCCCCTGTACTCTGCACTAGTGAGGTCACACCTCAAATCTGGTGTTCCATTCTGGGCCCCTCATTACAAGAAGGACATTGAGGGGCTGGAGCATGCCCAGAGAAGGGCAATAGAGCTGCGGAAGGGTCTGGAGCACAAGTCTGATGAGAAGCAACTGATGGAGCTGGGGGTGTTTAACCTGGAGAAAAGGAGGCTCAGGGGAGACTTCATCACTCTCTACAACCACCTGGAAGGAGGATGTAGTGAGGTGGAGGTCAGTCTCTTCTGACATGTCTCAAGTGAAAGGACGAGAGGAAATGGCCCTAAGTTGTGCCAGGAGAGGATCAGATTAGATATTATAAAAATAATTCACCTAAAGACTGGTTAAGCATTGGAATGACATGCCCAGGGAGGTAGCAGAGTCACCATCTCTGGGAGTGTTCAAGAGACATCTGGATGTGGCACCTGGGGATATGGTTTAGGGGTGATTATGGTGGTGCTGGGTTGCTGGTTGGACTAGATGATCTTGAAGGTATCTTCCAACCTTAATGACTCTGTGATCCCGTCACAGAGAATTTTCATTATTCAGATTACATTGAGTTCATTCAATTTAAATTATCAAAACAGAGCAGCAGTCAAGCCTACACCTGTGATCAGGTACTTTACAGCTGCCAAAGTAAGCTTCTTACCTTTGTACTTGGGTGGCTTACACTCTGCTCAATGCCTTGCTTAGCCACTCTGAAGTACTTTTTTGAGAGGTACTATTCTGTTTTCATTAATGAGGCAGTGGAACTTAGGTGGAATTCAAGCTATCTGAAAATTGCTCTGCAATAGTACCTTCTTCTCTAATTCAGTTGCACAGGAGCAAAAACTAGAGAGGAACATATTAGAGTAAAGTACAAATTCCTACTCTCATTCCTCCCATACTTTGGAAGTTTGTACTTCATTTTACCCTGTGAAACTGAGACTCCAAAGCTAGAGAACGGTTGCAAACTCTTATGACTTCTTCATGAGGAATAATACAGTTATTATTATGTCCTTTCAGTCATCTTCTTCGGACATTGGAAATCTACCCAGGTAGGAGAGCTGAGCATTGAAATAACAATATCCAGGGAGAACAGGCTATGAAATCAAGGGCAGAAAAAATGGGAAATTACTTGTCTAAGAAAGGAGTGTTGCGCTAAGCTTTATACATTCTAATTTCCTTTGTGGGTCTGTATGATTTGTACTTTCTGTATTTCACTGGCACATTCTTGAGAGCTGATAGATAAGGACATGGTGACAAACTTTGCAAGGTTTTTAAGTGTTTATGCTTATTTCCTGCCTGCTTGGAAAAGGGGTTGGAGGACTGATGATTACTTTAGCAATGATGCATTATTGTCAGTCAATAAATAATCACAATCAGCTCTTTACTATTAAGAGTCAGATAAATGCTGATTTAGGGACTTATAATTACTAAGTTAATGAAAGGATCTTTTATTAGCTTCACAAATTTGAAGGACTAATGGTGAATATAGCATTTTGCATTGAGTACTTTTTTCTGTCACATCAGTATTCCTAATAGTGTAACCATTTCCCATTGCAATATGGCATTTGTTGTGTCCTGCTTGTTGTGGACATTAGCTACATTACTGTTTCTACTGAGAAAATATAGCAACTTTGGAAAATAACAGTAAAGTTATAAGAATAATAGTAATTTAAGGATATGCTTAAAAATCATATTGTAAAGAATTGGTATATTGAAATGATGTAGGAGAACATGTAGATGCTATTGATGCTATGGATTACTGCCTTTTATCTCTCCAGCATACTTTCATTCCGCTTACCTGTTTTATTAAATATGCATCACTCATTGTTGATTAATATAGAATTAAAAAATAAAAATGTATATGGCCTTAGAAAAGATACACTACTTGTCATTAGCAAATACACTTATTTTAAACCACAAGATCATCTTTGGCAGGCATCAGTGGCTATAGGGTTGAGGTTGGAGAAAGGATGCACTCTGGTTTTTGTAGAATACATCCCACGGACTATTTTGAGCTGTCCCTTTCAGCTTGGGCTCTGCCAAAATCCTCCTGGGGAAAAGTTGTAATATGAGGGGACACAATCTGTTCTTTATCAAAAGCAGAGATGATTAACAAATCTCCATGTGATGGGGTGACTAACACTCAAAAAATTCAGAGGGCTGCATTGCAGTTGATTCTTCTGTGGTTTGCAAAATACCATCACTCTAAAAATGTGTAGGAAATAGATTACTGTCATAGTGAGAGTCCTAGAAAATTAAAATTAGGAAAAACTAATGAAGAAAATTGGATTATTAGTCAAAAGGACAACTCATCTTGACTTTCAAATTCCTTTAGAATATTTACAAAGTGCATTTCAACTTGGTGTTGAATTAGGTTATACATATATTTTATATATATAATATATACATTATAGAAGGTGAGATTACTGAGTTACCTTGCACAGTGTGAACCTTGGGCTGTTCAGGTTAATGTGTAGAACTTTATAGCTGTCCTTCCAAGAAGAAACTGAACTGCCAACGAATTTTGTTGCACAGTCTCATCAAAGCCCATGTGCACACATTAAAAGACCCCACAAACAGCATTTTGGGAACCCTTGTTTTAGCGTGTTCAAGAGCATTAGTGCACTGTTTATTGTTTATATTTATTGTTATTGTTTTTATTTATTGGTAAAGCTTCAGAAGACTAAATAGTTAACACAATAGATGTTTTATACTAAAAGGGGAGAATATTCACTACTTATGAGTTATGTTTTTTTCAAATATTGACTACTTTATTTGTTGTGCATTTGAATATTTTAGAATCATAAGGCCACATCAGGAAAGAGCAATATTACTATTGGTCTTGCCAGAAAACATAAAGAAGATTATGTGGAGACCATAAAATAAAAATGCACTGAGACCATAAAATAAAAAAGGTATATCAAGATTCTTCTTTAAAAGTATCTGAAAATATCTGGAACTTGTGCAATGTGAGCCCACTCAAGTGTTTCATGTATTTCTACAGAAGGAGAGAAAAAGTCAACAGAAAATATGCCCTGTCTAAGTCAAGTCTGTGATGAACAACATTCTTCTGTCAGGGCATGGGAAGAGGCACCAATTACAGACTGAGTCTTAGGTGCAGGGAACCAGAGGAAACATGTAGAAATCTGTTAATATGCTTATCATTGAAATTAAGATATTTCTTCAAGGAACAGATGGAGACACTGGATAAACTGTGGGATGGGCAGTAAGCAGAACTTGTGAGATCAGAAACTTGCACAAAAGATGAGGAGACCAGGGAAGGGTTGCATTTTAAAGCTGGCTTGGCTGACAAACAAGGTATGCTTTTCAAGTCAGCCAATAGAACTGCAGTATAGCAGAGAAAAAAAAAAAAAAAGAAAAAGAAAAAAAAAAACCAGAAAGAAAGAAACAGAACTTTACTGAATCAACAACCTCACAAAGTATATCCTATAATATGTAAAAGTTCTTGAAAGGGATTAAGAGAAATGAGTTACAGATTTCTTCATACATAGAAGTCCCACCAGAAGATTGTAGCACTTCCTATAAGGCATTTAGGTGCTTTTGAAACTTCTTCCTAGGTAACACATGCCCAGTTAATGACAATCAGACTCTAGTGATACAGCTAGGATCCCTCTGTCCTTCTTGGCATGAAATTTTAATAAAGTAATGTTAGCTTGATATTGTAACCAACATATTTCTTTGGTAGGGCCATGGGACCCCAACTGATATGATCTGACATGCTAAGGGATCTATGACCATTTTGGTACTGCCACATCACAGGCTACCATACAACCAGAAATCTGCGTGAACACTGAGATCCATGACTGAACCCAATTTAGATATACATAAAAAAAATTTAAATGTCATGAACTTCATTGAGAGTTGATGGATCTGAGATATCATTTTACAACATTCTTCTATGGTTACTTTCTATAGGAAAGTGTCATAAGCCTCAAGCCTTTTCTTAACAATCTCTACAAGTATCGAGTATTTCAAATTGTAATAAAAATGGAAACATATTGTTCTTTCTATCCAAGCTTTTGTACAAACTGATGCTCTTGTAAAACTCTTGCCTAATTTTGAATTATCTCAGAGGTAAGACTTTTGCAGTGCAGTGAAGGAAAATCTCTTCTGAATTAGCCTGGAGTTCTCCTGAAATAAATCAGACAGGACATGCAGACTATGTCTGCATTTGAAATATTTTTTCTTCCAGAAATTAACTTCAGTAAAATCTCCTAGATTTTTGCATTGTATTACTAGGCTCTCTTTATGTGTGCTTTCTATGGATTCTGAAATTCTTTGGCATTTAGACTATCAATCCAATGTTTCAAAGATCATGTCTAGAATAAGTAATGTTTTAGCCTCACAGATTTAACAGCTCATTTTTAATGTATGTGCAGAGAAACTTTGCTTGGCTTTAATCCAATCTTTGTAATGAAGCAATTAGTGATATGGTAGATAAACTACTGTAAGGTTTGCAGTTACTATTTATTGTTTCTATTCAAGCAGTATAATGGTGACATTTCAGTATTTACATAATGAGAACTTTTCACTGTGGCAAAAGCCTTGGCAGTTAGTCTGGGGTCTGATTTACTTAAATTAAAATGTAAAAAAAGCTGCTAAACCTGCCAAGAAACAACAGAAAAGAATACTTCAACTTGTATGTATTTTATTCTTTACCATGTACACCACATATCAAGATCAAGAGAAAAGTACACAAAGCCAGTAGCTAGAAGAAAGAATATATAGACTGCCTTTTATTAACATGCCAAGATAGGTGACTAAACTGAGAGAAAGTGGAGTACCGAGAATTTGTGCAATGAAGGATCTAGACTCTGAGAGTTCACCTCAAGCTGTACTTTTATCTGTTGTGTTGTAGATTTTCCCAAGGTATTACAAATAACTAGTTATATATGGAAAATTATCGTGTTTCTGAGATAAAATATGATTAAAGTAAAAGATTATCCCTGGAAGACAGAAACATTCCAAAGACCTTGTTTTTTTTTTTTTTTTTTTGGTTGTTTTTTAAATAAAAGTTGCAATACTATGAAGCATTTCTAATGCAAGGGGACTTCAAGATACCCCTCTGTTTTATGTTTTGTGTAGTACAGATCATGTGCTATCTTGAATTGTCCAAGACTTGTCTTGGGGAACACATAATGTCACTGAGGCAAAAAAAAAAAAAATTGAAAGAGAGAAATGAGATTAAGAAGCCTTAGTGGGAAACCCCCAATATTCCAAGCAAGCAGAGACAAACTCAGGTCTTTCTGAAATAAAGGCAAAAACAAATTACAGAAGTTCAGAAAATGCTTTTGAAACCAAACTTTTCAGACATGACAAAGCTTGCATTTTGCATGTGAATGACAGACAGCAAACTCTAAAATTGTCACTTCTTCAAGTAAAAGAATTTACCAAGAATACAAAAAAAAAAAAAAAAAGCAAACTCTAAAATAGTTAGAATTGCTATAAGTTGGAATGTATACATTCAGAGTTTTTATCTCTGATCATCTTCTCCTGTGTGCAATGTTTCCAGTTTTGTAAATAGTTCTTAAGAAGATGACTTTAAGTTGCATTAAACAGAATGAAGATATATCTAAGCTAAAATAATAATTAAAAAAGACTAGACCTTCTTGATGGGTGCTTTTTTTCTTATTTGGAAATTGTGTACAAATGGTTGCAAATCCTAAGGAGTGCTCACACAAGCACCTTGGAACACACAGCATTTTATTCTAATGCAACTTAAAAGAAATCTGTAAGAGGAGCAAGTATGAGGTTGAAAACTGTACAAATTTGAGAAGGAACATTTGGCTTATGCATCCAATTTAAAATTGGCAGTATATATCAAAAACCCCAACCTCCTAGGTATAGCATGACAAATAAAAGCATTCCATTTTGCAAATGAAGCAATTCTTTTTAAATTTGGGGTTACTTTAGTTCAGGAAAAAACTCCCCAAAGATTCAAAATTCTCCATGACAGTGAATAATTTCTTACCCTGGCTGTGATATGTCAGGAGCCTCCAGCAGCTTGCTAGGTGGGCTACTAAGGAGTTTGGCAGGTAAAGGTATTTTACCCAGAGGAAAGTTGTCAAAATTAAGCTGTCTTTGAAAAGTAATTCAAGTCTGATGCATTGACAAATATCAATTAAAAGAAAAGAAAATCACTTGTCATGTAAGATATGATATTGCTATCACTTTGGCATTTTAAATTTTAAATTCAAATATATTTTGGGTGGGCTGCAACCAGGCTGGTTTCTACATTGTCTAAGCAGGGTTTTTTCACCAGGGCTAAGCTGTACATTTATCAGTTTATGCACATTTTCCCACTCAGAGTTTTCTAGACTAATTCCCTTTGGAATTGTTTTGGGGTTTTGGGTTTTGGTTTGTTGTTTGGGTTTTTGGGTTTTTTTATGGGTGGCAATATCATATTGGGACTATACAGAGGTGAGCAGGATTGGAGAGCAATTGGGAGAACTTGTCACTTTTTAAAGTTCCTCAAGCATTGCATTAAGACAGTGTGCTAAAATACAAACTATGATCCTTCCAGCTTTTTATCCTGGCATGTTTGGATATACCCCAGGTGCACATAAAGCTTTCCTCTCAAGGATATCTAGAGATCTTCCTAGACCTGCAACTTTTGCAATTCTACATTATACTCCATTTTGCTAGCAAGATTTTGCTTATTATTGCTACTGTTAAATATCCTGCATTTCAAAATACACTTGCTTGAAGTACGTAACTGGAGAAACTAGCTGAAATCCTTGACTTAGCCTAGGAATTGTTTGGTTTCAGTTATTTGCAGAGTTATACCAATAGATCTCTTTATGTGGATTTTTTTGGGGTCTTTCTAAAATATGCCATATCACAGGGAACTGAAATATTTGCAAATACAATTATCACTGCTGGTAATCATCCCACAGCAGGGGTTATTTTCACTCTTTCTTATAATTCCCCTAGTAATTCCAAACAGTAACGTTTTCCTGTTCTTTTTAATAACCATTACTTTTATAAATAAAGCTTACCAAATACCTTAACAAGGATAAACAGAATTTTTTGAATGCTTTCAGTTAAGGTACTTCACAAAGAGCCTGGCAAATACAAATAAAACTAAAGTACTCCAAAATACAAGTTATGTTAGAACTGGGAGCCAATAACAGTCGGGCTAAATCTTGGTAAGTGAAACCCTGGGACAGGCTCGCGCTTTCAGCTTCACCTGCCTCAAAACTTCCTCAGTGCATTTGTATTTTGAAGATTTTGCAGAACTTTTGTATATTTTAAAAGTAGTTGGTACAGATCATTGTTGTCACTCAACCCTTCTCATTCCAGGAGATGATGTTTGAATCAAGGGACAGGGAACATATCTGAACCTTAAAGTTCTGGTAACAGTAGTTTTTGCTATTTAGTGACCATCATACTCTTACAGCAAGACAGATTTTTTTGAGCTCCAGGCCTCATTTTCCAACCTATGTGTTATACAAAAACACTTACATGGTATAAGCAATGTGTTTACAAGCTCTGGGAACAAAAACTATTGTTTCCCTTCAGGAACGATGCCTAAGGCTGCTTTATCAAAGCATGCTTTCTTCAAAAATTGAGATCAAACTGATTTGTTTAACAGAAAGTGTTTTAGATTTTTTAACTGAGCTATCTTCTTCCCAAGTTAAAAAGGACAGGCTAAAATATATAGTCACTATTTTGTTTCTGTTTTGTGATGAAAAAAGTCACAAAAGAGTCTTCATAAAGTAAGATGTCCAGGGACAGCAAAATATTATGCAGTCAGTATTACACATATATGCACTCACTATATGCAGTCAGTATTATGTGGTAATAATACAACATTTACTTCACAGTTTCTTTTTTAAATTTTAATTCTAGCAAGACGGGGCTTCAGCTGTTTACAGATACCATTAATAAGTACAAATACCATGAATAGTTAAAGTTCTGAAAGTTGTTTTGATCACTCACATGGTATTTATGTACTTCTTCTGAAAAAAGAAATGTAGTTCAAATTCTGAACACTTTAGGAACATAACTAGCATTAATAATTAAAAACATAAAACTACACACTACATTAATAAGGTATGAATGCAGAGAGAGATGACTGGTTTTGTGCATTATGTGATGATCTTAATTCAGCATTTAAATTCTGCCCAATCCCTTCAGCTTCTTACTTTCTATTTGTCATGGCTATTCTTGTCATTGAGAGAAAAAAGAAAAAGCATAAACCACAGCAGATTATTATAGTAGCACACCTGATGCTGTAGCTTTTAGCATAGGCAGGTAGCAGAAATAGATAATTCAGTTTACCAAACAAAAGATGGCAAAAAAACCCCAAACAGAGACATAGAGAGGTGACTTGCAAGACATATCCCTGGGACAGCCAATGGTTTGTTCAGAATGTTATGTTTAAGACTCTTTGCTTCTCCAGGATAAAAGCTTTTGCCAGTTTTACTGGGCAGGGAGGAGTGAAATCTGATCTCTATAGTTTAGGTGATTAATTCTCTGACACTCAGATATTTAAATATCTGTGGTTCCTGATCATCTGTGGGGGCTGCTGGGGTAGGTCAGCAGCTCTTATAATTTTCTTCCAGAGAAATTTGGAATGTAGGAGGAAGACCAGAAGGAGTGAACGTGAGGATGGAGCGCAGCACATCTTGCCTTAACACAGAGTTAAGACATCAGCAGAATATTACCTAGATCTGGGTGTTAGGGAATGTATCCAGTTTCCAAGCTATAGAGAAAGCAGGCTGTCAAAGGAAGCACATAAATTTCTTATACAGTTGAGGAAAAGACACTGATGTCTTTGAAGCGCTCCAGAGGGAGATCCCATCTGATTAAGTGCAGGCATTTAAGAAACTTAAGACAATGAAAAGAAAAATGTGCCTCTTTACTCATCGTTCTCACTTTGAAAAATTTATACAAGGAGATTTATTTGTTGCTCCTTATGTCACTTTGACAAGCTTCTTATAATTGAAATGCTACAACCCACAGCCTGTTCAAAACAAAGGGAGACAAAATATTAAAACTGAGCAATATACATGTACTATAAATTATACCTGGAGCTAGTTTTATCTAGTCACCAAGCACAATGGTTTCTGATTTCAAATTACTCCCACCTCCCTTTAACTTTGGCCAACTCAAAGCTTCAAAAAATATATAATGTATTTTTTGTGTTACACTGTAGTTTTAGTTACAGAGGTATTTTGTTTCCTTCCTCATTCCCAATGAGTTTTTTTTTTCCCAGAAAAGATTTTCAAAAATGCACTCATCTGCTGCAATTTTGCCACAAAAATTAATTTTCTTTTATGTGACTATTTTTAATGCACTATTCTTCCCCTGCCTAACATCCAGAAAGGGACTAACTAAATCCCTGTCTTGATCCTTGGCCACAAGAGACAGGCATCTAATGAAGTTCACTGTGCTCCCGGAGTGCTCTGCAAGGAGCAACCTGGCAAGGCTGACACCTAAACAGAAGCTGTTGAGAAACCCCTTTGCTGCTTATGAAAAAATAAAAGAGCATGTGGGATGAATGATACAAATCCTATAAAATCAGCAAATAAGCTCTGAACAACCCTTGTAATGTATTTTTTTTCAGTTTCTTGATCAGAGACTAAATGCCCTTCATGAGAGGAAAAAAAAGTCATTTATAAAATCAAGCATCTCAGGATAGGACGTGAAAATTTATTGTGCTACTGTTTCTACAGAACTCACCTAATCACCCCATGATGATTATATCAGAAAAGTAATTAATTGTTCCAAAATGCTTTTCAGATTTAAGATTACCACCCTGACATTCTTCATGCATTAATTAATGAAGAATTAATGCCTCCTGCCTCACCCCTTCCAGGACCTCCTGCTGCCCAAACTATTCCACACCTCTCACTGCTTTCCATGATACTCCAGTCTTTTCCTGTTCTTGCATTATTTCCAGTTCCTTCTTCCCACTATTTTCCCAACACAGCCAATGTCTTCTCTACTGTCCTTCCTCCAGAATGTCCCCAGCACCCCGCTCCATGACTCCGGCAAGGGACAATCAGTATGTACTTTACCTAGTGGTAACCTCACACTGCCTGGCAAATTAACACACATAAATAATTTCAGCAGCAGCTACTCAAAAATTATACTGTCTGTTATCTCATCCTCAGTTTCATAGTGGGCCATCACTTTTGCTCTTGTACAGTCAGAATTTTAATTAAACTTGGTTGTCCCTGATGTTTCTTCCCATCTTCCAAATCGGCTTGAAGGTATCTGAAATTTTCAAAAGTTGTGGGAGAAATATCACAGTAGCTGAGCAATGCAAAGCAACATAAAAGCAGGAACTTCTCACCAGCCTATGCAATTATAAAAATATTTCTGAAAATATCTCACTGAGGGACACTCCACAACCCCTCTGGGCAATCTGTTCCTGTGCTTGGTGACCCACACAGAAAAGAAGTCCTCCCTCATACTGAGGTGGAAATTCCTGTGCAACAATTTCTGCCTCTCGCCTCTTGTCCTATTGCTTGGCAGCATGGAACACAGCCTGGTCCATCCTCTGACTCTTCCCTTGAGATACTCATAAACATTGATGAAGTCTCTCTTAGTCGTCTCTTATCGAGGCTGAACAGGGCCAGTTCCCTCAGCCTTTCCTTGCAAGAGAGGTGTTCCAGTCTTTTGATACACTCTGCAACCCTCCACCGAAGAAAGATGCTCCAGTCCTTTGCAGCCCTCCACTGGATCTGCTCCAGGAGTTCTGCGACTGTCTTGCACTGAGGAGCCCAGAAATTAAAGATCTGCTTGTCTTTAGATTATTTTTTAGCCTTGTGTACCTCTGCTTAGCTGTGCAGCCAAGGCATCAGCAGCAGCCTCCGCACGCCCAGCCAAGGCATGAGGCAAGTCTTTCCAGCTGAAGTGCTCTGATACACGCAGAACCTGAGGCAGGGCGCTATGGAAAAGTCGCTTCTTGGAGGGGCAAAGCCAGACCTGGCCGGGAGAGTTTCCACGCCATGGGGAAAGGCTCTCGGGGCAAGCCGGAGGGAGGGATAGCTCGGCGGCCCCTCAGGCCCCGGGCACCCTGGCGGCCCCTCGTCCCCTCCCCTGCGGCCGCTGCGCCCCTGATGGCAACAGGGACGGGCCGAGCGCTCCCACGGCCAAGCGGGCGGCGGCTCCGGGGCTCAGCCTCGCCCCCTGCAGGAGCCGCTCCCCGCTGGCAGCGGCTTTTCTCCCCAAGGAGCCCTTGCGGGCGACGCCTCCCGGTGCGGGGTCGGCGAGCGAGGCACGGCCGGGTTCCGCAGCGCTGCCCCGGCAGCTCCGGCCACCCCTACCCGATGGGGGCGCGCTCCCCTCCCTGACCGCTAGGGCGCGCTCCCGGCCGGCGCGGCGCCGCCCGCCAGGTGGCGCTGCCGCCCCGCGAGCCGCCGGCGGCCACCGCCCCCGCCCTCCCGCCCCGGCCCCGCCCCGCCCGGCGACGTCACAGCCGCGCGAGCGGAAGGGGAAAGGGAAGAGGCGCTGCGCGCGCACCTCGGGGCGCTGGCCGGGCGCGAGCCCCGCCCCTCCCATCCCCCCCGCGAGAGCCCCTGGAGGGGGCGGGGCCGGGCCGGGGAGCGCGGGCCGCGCGCGAGCTCCGCCATTGTTGGCGGGGAGGGCGGGAAGGCGCGGCCGCCCCTCAGCGGCCCCGCCGCGCCTCCCCCTCCTTCCCCTCCGCCCGCCCGGGCCCCGCTCCCCCGCTCTGCCGTAGGGCCGCCCGCCTCCGGGGCCGCAGCGGTGGCGGGAGGGGCGAGTGTGCCCCAAACGCGCCCCGAGCCCTCCTGCCGCGCCTCCCTCGGCCCCGCTGGCCCCCGCCCTGCCCCCGGACCCGGTGTCCTGTGACCTTGAGCACGACCGTGTGGAAACGATTTGTGGGGTTGTTTTAGGGGAGGCTTTCTTGTTGATCTTCGGTTTTGTTTGGGGTTTTTTTTTGTTATCGTTGTTGTCTTTTTTTTTTTGTGGGTTGTGGGTTTTTTTTATTTTGTTTTTGGGTTTTTTTTGGGTTGTTTTTTTGTTCTTTTTTTTTTTGGTGAAAGAATGCTTCCACCGAGAGAAGGATCTGGAAAAGCGACACTTTTGTTTTGGGTTTATTTTTGGTTTTGGGTTTGTTTTTCTATTTTGTAAAGTATGCTACTCAAAGTATTTGGAGGGATCTGAGAAAATCTGGTAGCCTGGAGGTCATAATGCTCACAAATTCGTTTTTGATTGGAGAAACCCTTTCTTTGTTCTTTCTCCCCTGCATGACTTTTGGAGGAAGAAGCCTTTGTGCAGCCTTTCATGGCTTGTGTCCCAGTCCCAGGGAGGTTCCCTGCTGCTGCAAGAGCTGGTGTTGCAAAATCTGGTTTCTTTGCAAATCTTACACAACGATTCGAGCATGCATGTCATAAAACCAATTAAAGCATATTTCAGCTCTCATTTTGTGCGAAGACACCAAGGTGATTGTAAGACTTGCATGTGCATGCTATCTTGGGACAACCGCAAGAATTTTTGTGGACCTATGTGGGTATAATAAAATCATATGATGGTTTGGATTGGAAGGGACGTTAAAGATAATTTCATTCCACCACTGCTTCTGTGGGCAGGGACACCTTACACTAGACCAGATTGCTCAAAGCTCCATCTGATCTGGCTTTGAACACTGATAGGGATGGAGCATCCACAGCTTCTCTGGAGAACTTGTTACAGTGTCTCACTACCCTCACAGTAATATGGGAAAGCCTGGATTAATCTCTTGTACAGCTAACACATGAGCTATAACGTGTCACATTTTTTTGTTGTTGTTACTTAACAGATAAGTGTGAATTATCATGAGTTCAGTGTGAGATAATTCTGTGATGCTTTAGCAACTGTAGTTGTATTTCTTGAGTAATGTGATTTTTGCATTGTGTAAGTTTTTGAAATAATGTTAGCAATATGAGCTATGTAAATTTTGTTACTTTTGTTGCTTTAGAAATTTCAACAGTTTTAGGAATGGCTGTGAATTTTTAAAATGCATCATAAACATCATTAAATACTTACAACAAGTGCATAGATGGCGTCTAGATTGTTTTTTAATAATACTAAAGCCCAGTTGTTAAACCTGGATACTTGGGTTACAAACTTCCAGCGGAGATCTAGGAATCATGCCTAATTAGTTTGCTGGGCCTGGGATTAATGCCCTCTCTTCATTGTTAGCATGATTAAAATTGGTTCAGGCCATCATTTAGAAGGTTTACATTATTTCAATTTTTATCTATTCTCTTGTTCTCCCATAAATTCCTGTTCCATCCATTGTCCCATCACCGCTTATCCTTAGCCAGTAAAAGTAGCATCCCTTCTGCCAAGCTTTCTCATCTTTATCCTTAATGCACTTGAATTCCAGAAGGTGCCTTTTGCTCTTTATTTTTTCCATTAATTTCAGATTTCTGTATATAAATGGCTTGCTAACATTAATGTATCTTCTCATTAGTGCACTGTAAGAACTTGGGCAGGGAACAATGTCAGGTTTGACAGACTTCCATGAATGCTTGTGAATTTTAGAGCATCCTTTTAATCCTTTGTGGGTTTGAGGGTTTTGTATGGTAACTTGTCATAAATACAATGAGAATATTGCTGTGATTTTACTGGTTTTGTATTATCAATAGTGCTTTTATGAGTTATGTTTTTGGGTGTAATATAGGTTCCAAAGAAGCAGTTTACTTTGAAAACAGTTGAAGTTCCAGAGTAGTTTGAGACAATCTCTAGTACGAGTTTTCTTCGAAATTCTTTCACTGTAGATATGAATTTTTTAAATTCCAGTAACCTAGACAGGAATGTTGTTATTTTAAGATAAGAAAGTGTTAAGGTTATAGTTACCTACATCAATTTTTTAAAATAAAAGTATGCTGGCATTTGGTGTCTCTTTCTTTACAATTAGAAATCTGCCAGATATTGATATCTCTGTCTTATCTTTTTACCATCTTAATCTTTAGAATCTCCTCCAGAGTTCTTCAAGGAAACACTGACACTGGTATTTTTAGAAGAAATTACTCAGCTTGTGTGTTGGATTGCCAGGGTAGCCCTGGTGCCAGCACAGGGATTGATTCTCAGCTCTCGGTGCCTTGGAGTGCCCACACACCAAGCACCAACTTGTGTCCAAGTGAGTTCTGACAGTTGTGACTGATCACCATGGCTGCCAGTGTGCAAAGGCAGCAGACAAAGCCTTCCTTAATTCAAGTGCTGTATTAAACAAGATTATTGTTTTTCCAATAAATACGAAACAAAACCCCAGTTAACAGTGAAATAAGTCACCTGTGTGTATTATTTCACAGCTGAAGCTGACAGGGCAGGAGAGGAGAGCACCCACGTTGGCTCCTGTTGATCCTGGGGGAGTAGTGTTGCCCCTACTCCCCACTGGGACACACCACACAGCTCTCTTCATTCTGGGGCCAGTAGCAAAAGTAAAGCACGAGTGCTTCCTCTTTTGAGGCTCCTGTGTTTTATGCTGTAGATAAACCCATTGGTGGCTTTCCCCTAGCACTTTTGAAGGCTTTTTCCTAAAGTGTAAAACCTTTCCAAAATTGCTTTACCTTTCAGAAGGTTTATGGATGGGATCTCCCGAATGTTTCATGGGTCACAAAAACATTTTAAGTTAAAACACCCTATTGTTACGCCTTCTGTCTGGTATTACTGTTTTCTAGTTCATGTTACTTTTAACTATAGGTGTCCTTTTTTCCAAGTTAGTGACCCTGGCTTTGCTCCTCACCAGGCCCGTGTTCTTTGAGATGAACAGGAAAGGTTTAACAAAAGACTGGATGTGGCACTCAGTGCCATGGTCTGATGTTGACGTGGTGGTGTTCGGTCATAGGTTGGACTTGATGCACTTGGGGTCTTTTCCAACCTCATTGATTTTATCAACTCACAACCAGGTTACAGCAGCCTGGACTGCCTCCAGTCTTAACCCCTTTAATGAGCTCATTCACTGTGGTGAGCACCAGGTCCAGTAGTGCTCTTCATCTGGTTGGTTTGTCCAATACCTGGACCAGGAAGTTGTCATTGACATATCCCCTGGATTTCTTACAGCTATCTGTGTTGCTTTACCCATCCAGGCAGATGTCTGGGTGGTGAAGTCCTCTGCTAGGATGAGGTCTTGAAGTGTCATGCTTCCTGTATCTGAAACAGGAGGCCTTGACCTTGGTCTCCCCCTGATCAGACCCCCACCTGCAGGTGTCCTTTGTTGGTCCTTTCTTTGAATTTTTTACCCACAGGCTCTCAACCTTTTTGTGGCTGTTTTTCAGAGGTAGCTCTTCACAATCTATCCCTTCCCTAACATGGAGCACAAAACATAGTGATAAAAACATGTCTCTTTTAAAAAGCTCATGGTCTTGGACTACAGTTCTGTCCCAGCCTCTTTCCCTGATATGTCCTAGTTTTCTAATTGTACCATGATTTCCAACTCAAATCGTTTATTTCCTATGCCATGTGCATAGACATAGAGGCATTTCAGTTGGGCTGTGGGCTGCCCCACCTTTTGGAAGGAGCCCTCCCTAATTTCTCCGGGATTATTTACCAGTATTTCCTTCTTGTTTTCTAGAGTGTCAGTATCTTCTGGTTCTACTCTGTCACTCAGAAGTACATCTCTTCCCCTTAAAGCTTATGAAATGTATCAGGCCAAAGGTGAAGCTGAGCCTAGCTTTTACACATCCTGGACAGCTCTAACCACAATGTTTTTTAAAGAGAGAACTCTATTTTAGGAAAACTGTTTAAGTCCTACCCAGTCTCAAAAGGTGCAACAAACCATAATGGGGAGAAGGATCTGTAAGTTAACTTATTCTGGTCTGTAACTTTTTGTGGATTTAGTGGCGTGAGATCCCTCA
This sequence comes from Vidua chalybeata, assembly GCF_026979565.1. NCBI lineage: Eukaryota > Metazoa > Chordata > Aves > Passeriformes > Viduidae > Vidua > Vidua chalybeata. The sequence continues at coordinate 94,012,750 of NC_071531.1, read as the reverse complement.
GTCTTATGGAATGCAGTCTGAAACCTAGAATTTAGTAGTCAGGGAGCACTGCAGGGAGATACCTGCTGTGAACAGACACAAGCTGGTTACATTGTTCAAGGGAGACATGGTAAGAGAGGATTCTGCAATTAGTAATTTTTAATGAAGAAATTAATTGTGTCTCAATACCTATATGTGTGAAGTACTTTGACATTCATTGTCACTAATTGTGATGTGCAGATACAAGCACTGTTGCTGATGGTGCCAAACAAAGGAATATGGACAGTATCAGGAATTTGACTACTGCTTTGAACAGGTTTTTGGGATACTAGAAGTACAGTTAACTTCCTCTACCTCACAAGGGGGAGGAAATGGTAGAATAGATAAGTGATGAGCTGGCGTCTTTTGTGAGGCAGCTGAAGATGGGATAACCCAAGAGGATAATTCATGTGCTGAAATAGGAACAGATGTCAATTAAGACAGCCTGTCTGGCCATACGGGTGCCAGTTCTGTAGCATGTGTCATTAGTACAGGCTTGACAAACAGCCTGTTCATGAAATTTTGTGTTGCTTGACAGCATAATTTGATAGAAGGTGGAGATGCTGTAGGCTTTGAGAATCTGGAAAATTTAATCATTGGAGCAAATTCCAGTTTGATGTTAAAACCATCTAGGTGCCATTTTAAGTCATTATTGTTTTTAGACTTTTGGTTTTTTTTTTTTTTAATGAGAAGTTCAATACAAAATTAGTTGCTTTTTCTAGAAACAAAATGAAGCTGCAATAGAATTTTCATACTAGACTGTCTGGGTTACTGCACTTTAAAACTTCTGCAGTGATGTGGAACTGTTTTCCAAAATGTTTTGCCCCAAGCCTTGTCTTCAACTAAATTCCTTTCTTCTCCCCTTCCAATTTTGCCCTTGTCTTGGGTAAAACACCATGCTTATACAGTTTGTGGCCTTCAGTCCTAGGAAGTAACTTGGGTTTTGTCTGGGAAATATTCCATAAACTTAGTATTTGGAAGAGTCCATTGATACAAGGGGTCCTGTCCTGCCTAGCTTAGAGCAATACTCCTTAAAAACTGGTGCAAGAACCCTTAAATGAGAGACAGGACTTCAGAATTTTGTTTTCTTTCATACAATGGACATTATCACCATGCAAGATCAATGTGTTGAATACAAATTAAAGATTAAATTTGCCAATTTATTGTCTGAAAGATTAAAAGCAGTTATAAAAAATAATTTAGTCAATTTCTGAGCTATTTTGACTTTGAAAAGTCAAGTAGTCAAACACATGTAATGAAATCAGGGTTATGTTACATTATTTTCTCATGGCTTCTTTGGCTTCTGTTTTTTCCCATGTTGTGCACCTGTTAATCATTAAAAAAATCCAAGCATATATTCTTGAATATATGTTTGATATGTTGTACTATATCTTGAAGTTAGTATTTCCAGTTAGTATTTTTTATATTTATATTTTATATTTTAGAAGTTAGTATTTTTTATATTTTACTGTATTAATTCTTCAAAGACATAGACAAAGACATAGTGGTGTGCTTAAATACAGACACATAAAGTCATAGAAATGCATAGTTGAGCTTAGTGAAAGAAAATTAAGGTAGGTGTGTGGGGCTACTCTAAGGGAAAACACAGAAAAGTCGGAAACAACCTTAAATGTGTTTAAAATTCAGTTTAGTTTGCTCTAGAGCATCAAAAAACTACAGAAAGTTTCATCAGTCTTACAGGAGTTGTTTGTATCACTTCTGAAAACTTGTCTGAAGAAATCAGTAGCTTGAGGCAGCAGCCTTCAGGCAGGAAAACAGCAAAAAGAAAGTGTCTGGACAGGAATGAAAATCAAAGCTCCATACACAGACATATTTAAGAAGTGTAATAAGTTTAGGAGAAAATTATTTGTCTTGGAAATGGTGTTTCCTTCAAAACAGATTAACACATATCTTCATGTTAGTATTTCAGTAGCTTTTCTTCTGCAAAACTGCTAAGGTCATTACAGCCCATCTTAGGTGACTGTTTTGGGGATCAGAAGGATCCAGTCTGAATTTTATGTGATATCTCTGAAGAGCTTTCATTTTCCCAGAAACCTATGTGCATGGCCTTGCCTGCTAACTTGAGAGGTGGAAGAGACTTCTTTGATAATTTCAGATATATAGCCATATAGTTCTTAGAAGTGAAAAGGCTGCTAACTGCTGAGTTTACTTACCTGCTTTCCAGGATGAAGGTGCCACAAGTTAATTGTCCATCCAACAGCTCTGTAAATACTTAAGCAACACTGTAGTGGGATATTAAGGAAAATTCCCTTTGAAGTATTTTATCTTCAATAGAAGAGGTACACATAAATCTATTTTTTGAATTAAAGAGTCCTTTGTATTCTAAATAATTTTTTGTAGGATTTTGCATCGGGAATCAATCTGGCTTCCTCCTCCACTCCCTGTAGGCAAAGCCATCAGCAGCTGAGACCTTCTTTTACAGAGATTCTTTTAAGAACAGAGGGACCCCATCCGTGCAGAAAGAGCAGAATATGATATTTGGTCCCTGAAATTGTTCCCCAAAGTCATTTTTTACAGATCTAGGCTGTACATCAGAGAGAATTTTTATCTGAGCAGATTTAATAGGGAGGAGGATTAAATAGCGTTGGTATTCTTTACTTGGTGGTTACTGATTTACTACTCAAAGTTGTACAATGCATCAATTACCAGAACAATTGGACCTATTGAAGTTCTGAAGTGAAAGCCACAGATTATCAGATAAATTTGGAGTTGTGTAATTTTCTCATAACCCTTCACTTGGAAAGCCTTTCAGCTTCCAGTATAGGATGAGGTCTGGCAGCGGGGTTAACCCTGACCCCTGAGTGTTCTATATGGACTTGTTCATTTCTGCCACATTCTTTCAGTTTAAATTTAGATTTGCTGGCAACTATTATGCCTCTTGCAATAAGCCTCATGACCAAACATTGAAACAAATATGCCTTTTATCACAGATGTTTTTGCCGAATAAGATTAGTAAAGAATACTTGAAAGCTGAAAAACAATGTGCAGAAGCCTTTGGTCAAAAGGCACTAACCTCTGAATGTCTGGAATGTATTTTCTTTTCAGTGTTAGAAAAGAGCAAATAAGTGTTTAGATGATTGGGCACAATTTTACACCTTGTTTTACCTCTAATTTGTTATTGGTAGTAATGAAATTTCAGCTATGCAAATGAATACAGAGTCAGGATACATATGAATGTGTACATGTAACAAAGTCATTAAGCTGTTCTAAAATAGATGTGGTTGCTGTAGGAAGTAGCTACCTAGAACTGAGTTTTATGTTTGGCTGATTGTTAAATATGTCTTAGTAAATCTTATTTGTTGGGATAATTCTTCTATACAATAGCCATCTTAAGCACAATAGGTGCATCTGTAACTGATTTTAGGAAGTTCATACCACTTAATTTTCTATTTTCCATGGAGGATGATTTACGATTTGTTACGATTTGTTTGTTTTATGATTACATTTTTTTTTAATCTAACATGAGTATGTGAGACTTGAGAAATCTATGTAGCAGAGGAGTTCACTTTCAAGGCCAATAAGTTGTTCTTGGCCTAGGGTATGCCATGATCTTCATAGACAGTGTTGCTCCACCTTAAAACACTTGTTTAACAAGGGATTCTCTGGTCTCACTTTGTGTCACTGCTCATCTGTCTAGTACAGGACATGAGTAAATGGTCTCAAATTTAGACTGGATATTAGGATTTTTTTTTTTTCACTGAAAGGGTTGTCAAGCGTTGGAACAGGCTGTCCAGGGAAGTGGTGGAGTCACCCCCCCTGGAGGTGTTTAAAAGATGTGTAGCTGCGGCACTGAGGGACGTGGTTTAGTGGTAGACTTGGCAGTGCTGGGTTAATGGTTGGATTTGATGATCCTAAAGGTCTTTTCCAAACTAAATGATTCTGTGTTCGAAGGTAGCATGTAAAAAGTGTTTCTGTAAAGCACTTCTGTCTCTATGCTTTCAAGGTTCTTCAAAAGGTAACAGCATTCCTATGCATTGCTGAATGGCTTTGGCTGTAACAAAGAAAGACCTTGAGAACACATGGAAAGGAGTGTTCTCCCTGTAACCTTTTAGGGAAAAAAAAACAGTGAATAAAGCAGGCCGTGATTCTCTAGATAATTTAAAGTGAGATTTTTTTCCTTCTGAAGGGCAAGACACAAAAGCTTCCAAAGGCGCCCTGACCCTACTGCCTGTGCAGTTGCTATGGGCAGGAAACCCTGGTACTCAGATCTTCGGAGTACTTTGATAGTGTCCAACCTAGTTACTAGGGCTGAACACTGTGGAGCTGTGTTCCTCATGAATGGATTAGGCAAAATTTATTCACCAGTTAGAAGTCCTACTGTGCAGGCTGTATATTTTTGAATGTAAGTAGCATCATGTTTTTTCTGTTTAGCAGGAATTTCAGGCAACCTTTGAAATACGTAGCCAATCAGCATTTGTTCTAAATGGTGCTTTTGTGCCAAATTTCCAATTAGTGAATGGCATTTGCTAACTAGGCCCATTTGGCTTTATCTTCAAGGATAATGAAACCCCATCTTTTTCCTCATCCCCTTAATAGACACAATATAGAGTCTTACTGAACTAAAAAAAAGAACTGAATGGAGAATGCTAGGAGATTTATAGTTCAGTGAAACTCCTTAGGACTTGTATTTTTTAGAAATTATTGTTATTTGAATTCTGTAGCATTAAAACAAGAAATTTATAAAAATAAGAGGATTTGGCTCATACAGTTGTTTGAAAAAACATTAGTGAACATTGGAGGTATTGTTCTAGTAGGTAAATATTTGTCAAGATAAAGGCAAAATGTGATTCCCTGTGCATGGAGCTGTACTTTTTATTGTAATGTGATATCATGTGTGCTGTTGCATACATTTGGAGTGTCTTAGAAATTCTTTGAAGTCTTCATGAATTTTTATCTTCGTATTTTCCATGGAAAATACTAAATTAGAGACACCTCTCCAACACCCCTCAAAATACTCTTTTCTGCCGTGGAACAGAAAGTGGTCTGTTTCAACGTGTGGAAGTTGCTCCTGCATCTTGTTAAACTCAAAAATCCAAACTTCTAATGTAACCTTCAGTGCTTGTCACTTGGCAAGAGCAATTTTTGCATAGCTCACAGAATCAAACACGCTTTACTCATTTCCCTATGTGATTGTTGCTTCAGAATTGTTTACTATTGTTAAGTAAGAAAACATATTCTTAGACCCCCTTTTTAATAAAATGCATTTTTACTGTGTTGAGAAATAGAACATTCACATTAGATTTTTGCAGAATTTATACATTATTGTTTGTGGAATTTGGGTGGGTTTCCATGTTTTGTCCTCATTGAGTCTTTTTTTGAGTGTTTTTTAGTATTGGAAAGACCAGTATGTAAGGAAGCAAGACCACAGGAAAATATTTGCTTTGTTTACAAATGAGTGTTGTGGACATATATCAATATGCACATTTCCTGTGTGAAGTCATCTCACTCAGAATGGATTCAGTATGAGAAGTGTCTTTTGATACTCATTTTCTGTGGAATCCTGTAGTTTACTTGGGAATAGTTGGAAAGACAATGGGAAGCAATCAAATTATCTCTTTAAATAATTTTAATAGCTGTAGAATTGAAGTACAGCTTAGCACTTATTACGGCATTTCAGGCAAAGTACTCAGAGGTTGTAAAAACATCTGAAATTCTAAATAAAGATTTGGAAAAGTAAAAATTGGGGTATTTATTTTTCTGTGCTTTGAAACAATCCCTACAAAGATCATATTAGCCCCTCTGAAGGGATCATGTGTCTGTTGCTAATATGGGACTCAGTGTCTGATGATTTGGGACCTCAGTTACTGGGGAGAAAATGAGTAATTCCATTAGTAATAATATATATCAGTGTAATAGTGGAGTGAATCTCCTGGATTCTATTTGTAAAGGTTTTTTTTCTACAATAGTGAGGCAATTACTTATCTTTCTGTTCCACTTGTGAAACCCTCTAAGGAAACAAAGCACCGTAAAGATTTACCAGGTAAGAGTAATAACAGTACTCATCTATCTCCCTTAGGTTTTGAGGAGTGTTGGTATGATGCTCTTAGGATTATGGCAGGATGAAAATGCATTATTACTGTTTGTCTGATCGTGCTCACTATGGAATTATCTTCTGTGCAAAGATATGTATAGTTTGTGAAAGGAAGGAAGATGTAAAAACTGAAGTAGCTTCAGGACAGAGACTTCTGGGGAGCAGTAGCTGCCTGTGTTGACAGGGAGGTCAGTGTGACTGCTTTTTGTAGTGGATCATTAGAAGTGATGTGAATAATGAAAACAATTATGCAGCAATATGCATAGGGACCACCATGGAAAGATGCTTTAAGAGAGTACTGGAAAGGATTTTGAGGAAACTAAGGAATAAGAAAAGAATCTTTGTCGATTACATTACAATAGATTAAAATTTTTGTTATACACTAAAGCTCTTCAGATAAAAAGGAAAAATGTATCCTAGTGACAAAGTTACCAATAAAGTATTCCCACCATAGGGACAGAGATTTTACTAGTCTAGAATTATAGTAAGGAATATAATACAGTGCCCATGATGACCTTCGATATTCTGGTTCCTGTTGGCAACAAGCAATCAGTGGAGAGATGCTGAAATAGAAGTGGCTTAAGAAGAGGCATTGAACTGACTTTAATTTTAGTCTTGATTCTGCTTAGCTTGAAATACCAGTGGGTCACCCAAGATGAAGTGTTAGAAAGCCATTCAGATATACAAAAGTCATTTGAGTATGTAGAACAGCTATGAATATGTGTCATCAGGATTGGAGTGATAATTGAAGCTTTCTAAATGGAAAAGTGTCGCTCAAGGTCAGAGAAAAAACTGGTCAGCTTTTTCCTTGGGGACTGGAAGAGAAAATAAGCATCTTCAAGTTACAAACAGCTTGGATATTTTAAGACTTAATATATGTTTGATTTCTTTTAGACCCAACCAGAAAAAGAATCTGAATGGCCAGACTCTATGTCATGGCTTATGAAGAAACTGGAACAGTTGAACTTAGATATTGAAGAAGCTCTGAGTGCTGGCTCTTCTCCCTCCAGTACTCCTTCTTCTAAAAGGCACATGCAACTGGTAAGAATTTATGTGTGCCATATGGTACCTTCTCTAACATTTAGCTGCAACACTTCTCAAGCCTTAGTTTTCCGATCCAGTTGTGTTTCTGAATAGGCCGAAGAGCTCAGGTGTTAGGGTGAAGTTAAAAGTTTTCTCTCAATAAAATGCAATGTCTAATTTCATTAGATAGCTAATGGTCAAATAACCAGACCTCTGATTGGGTGACACTCGTAAATTTTCTGTCAGGATAGCTTAAAACCATTGTACACCTTTTTTTTTTTTTTTTAAGGGATATTTTCTTGTATGTTTTTCAGGCTGTTAATTTAAGTGCTAGCCTATTAATACTTGTCATATTTATTTGAAGATATAACAGCAGGGGAGGCACTGTCTTCATTAAGAGTTGAACTAATGTCCCTCATGCCAGGACAACTAGATTTCTTTCTTTCTTTCTTTCTTTCTTCTTTCTTTCTTCTTTCTTTCTTTCTTTCTTTCTTTCTTTCTTTCTTTCTTTCTTCTTTCTTTCTTTCTTCTTTCTTTCTTTCTTTCTTTCTTTCTTTCTTTCTTTCTTTCTTTCTTTCTTTCTTTCTTTCTTTCTTTCTTTCTTTCTTTCTTTCTTTCTTTCTTTCTTTCTTTCTTTCTTTCTTTCTTTCTTTCTTTCTTTCTTTCTTTCTTTCTTTCTTTCTTTCTTTCTTTCTTTCTTTCTTTCTTTCTTTCTTTCTTTCTTTCTTTCTTTCTTTCTTTCTTTCTTTCTTTCTTTCTTGTTGACTTAGAGCTGCAATCCTCTAGTTAAGAATGTTTTGTGGTGACAGCTGTCATCAGTTGATGACAAACAGTTTCTCAAGCTTTTATTTTGAGGGCAAATAGGATTAAAGGAGCAATGATACTACTTTTTGAATAAGCAAGGGTTTTTATATAAGCAATTAATGGAGAATGACCAGCATGAGAAATAGAAGTATTTGTTCTCTACTTCAGGCTATGATTAAACTCAGTTCTTAAGATCGAATTGTGTGGATTTTCAGCTCTGAATGTTAGCTTGAAATTCATGGAAGGTGATCATTTGTGAATGTTTTTGCAGTCACTGCTGCTTCATTTTGTAAAAGTAAATTCTTAAAGTAAGCATCTTTGTGGATCATCACAATGTAAATGTTCCTGTCTCTCTAGGTGGGATGTTCAGAATCTTGCACTATTTTTTTCCAAGTTCTACAGAGAGAGTGTTAGTAACAGAGTAGCCATGGCCATCTCTCATTTCTTTCTTACTGTGTGTCAGCCAGTTAGAACCAGCTCTGTCCAGCTGAATTAATTTCATAATTAATTTGCCTATTAAAGGACAGTGTTCTGTCTTTTTGCAGGAGAATGCTCAATGTTTTCTGTCAAAATACAGTGACAGTGTAGTCTGCTTTTCTGTCTGAAGGTGAAATCCCAGCCATCAGATTTTAAACACTTCCCATTGTGAGACAGTCTGGTAACCAGTGATCCAAACACCCATTATTTTATGGCTGCGCCTATTCTAGTAAGGTAAAAGCTGTGGTTTGGTTAGTTATCATTCTTTTTTCATGATGGCTTGAAGATCATAGGATATGACTTCAAATCATTTGCTGAAGGGCATATTGCATGTAAACAGCAGAAAAATCTAAATAGGTGACATTTTCAAATGAACTTTAATAATTAAGAACAGCATCATCAGAAATGGTTGCATAGAGAATGTCATCACCAGCACCCCAGATGCTTGCACCTCTCTTCCTGAGGCTTAGTGACAAGACATCTTCTGAGTACAGAGAGGCCAGGAGTTTCATCACAGCCTTTTTCCTGGGACATATGCTCCCACCAAAAGTCTCTGCTTAGGTGTTAGGATGTTCCCAACACCAGCACCAAAATTACTGTTTTGCTTAATGTGATATTTGAGAAGTTGCAGTCCTCTTTATCAAACCACCTCTTCACACTCTAAAGAATAGATGTGATCTCTTAATTTTAGTTGTGTGTGGACAGGCAAATATGTGAGTCAGCCACATTTTATTGTAGCCTTCTTTAGCAAACTGGAAATGATCTTTAAACCTCCAAGAGCCAATTTCAATGCAGAAGCTGGACAGGTCACTTAATACACAGTCTTTCTGATGAGACCAGCAAGTTCAGAGCCAAAAAAGAGTCTTGGAAAATCTCTTGTGGAACTGATGGTGGGATATCATTTGCTGTCTCCTGCAAAAAAATTTGTAGAGCAAGGGAATAATCTACTCTGATTTAAATACTAATGAATAATTTGCCTCAGAATGGGTGGCCTTAGTTTTGTTTTATTTTATAGTCAAAGAAGAGATAGATTCTCATAAATCTCACCATAAATGTACTGTGAAGAAACAGCTACTGCAGATCTCAAAATAACAGTTGCAGTGGAAAAAATAACAGTGTGGTTTTCACACAAGTTGTATGAGTAGTTTATATTCTATCCATTCATGCTAATTGTACCATATTTCTAACTAGTTTGTAATTTGTTCCACACGTATCAAATGTTTTCTTCTTGTCACTTACCATGAAACTTGAATAAAAAGAAGGCTTCTCTCAAACTTATGTTTACCAGTAACTGTGTGAATTTGGCTTCTAGAAAATGAACCAATTTTGTGTTCTTCATATGGTTTTATCCTCAGCTGGGTACTAACAGAAGAAATTATGATTGGCAGTGCTTTTGGGTGAACTGTTTAAAGATGTAAGGCTGGCTTTGGAGACCCAAAATCTCCAAAGCAGGTGACTGCTGTGTGAGTAGGAGCATGGTTTGTTGGAGCTGCTGCTCTGAAAGTTGTTCTCTTGAGGGTGTGGACAATTTTTAACAGATGACAGTTATTTCTTACAGCAAATGCTGTATCTCAGAAATATATTTTGTAATTTAATCACTAGGTTGAGCCAGTCAGTTTTCTACTGAAGGATTTTTCACCTGTTCATGGAAGTAATTCTTTGCTATTTTTTTACTCTTTGCATTTTCCTGTTGGGAATGTATCTGTTATTAATAATACTCACTTAAACAGTTGGTTGTTTTTTGGTTTTGTTTTTTTTTTTTTTTTTTACAGAAGAAACCAAAATATGTGCTGGGTGAATAAATATTATAGGACCTATTGGGTGAGGGTAGAGAGTTTCACAGTATTTTGGTGAGAAAATTCAAGGTGTTTTCTAAAACATAGTAGCTTTTGAATGAAGGCTAAGGGATTACTTGTTTTTACATCTGTGTAAACCACAAATTACTACTGGTCATTTTTTTGTTGGAAAATATCATGAGGAAGTAGCACTGATTGGATTCCTCAGTAGCTGATCCAGAGAAGATGTTAAAAATAATTGTCTATAATCAAATTATTTTCTGAAACACTCTCTCACCAATGCTATAAACACATGATTTAAGTGCAAAAAGTTGTACTGTCTGAATGTACTAACAACAAAACTGCTAGTTTTGGAAAAACACATTTAATAGTTCCACTCCTGTAAAATCTGTACCTTTCCTATGAAAAAAAAAATCTTTCTAGCAGTATGGAAGGAGGCACTTTGTAAATGAAACATCAGAGATAAATCACTCTTGCTGCAGTGTGTTTCCCCGTTGTTTAATGTATCTGCTTCATTGCCACTTGTACTCAGTTTCACTACAGAAAAACCAGGAAATCTTGAGAACGAGAAGCTCATTTTTTTCTGCTTCAGTCTTTTATTATTCATGAATGACAGGGAAATCCTGTTTGATTATAGTTTATTTAGTAATTTAATTCTTTTGCATTACTATATTGCCTTCAAACTTTTTGGGGACTGCATACTAATTTTTTTGTCACCTTTTCAAAGCCTCCTCATTTTACATTCCTACAAAATACACTAAATGGGAACTGGGCAGTTGCTGTCAAAAACCAGCAGCACATTTGTCACTTTGTGAAGGGGAAGAGCCTGAAAATGGGCTGATTAGAATGATTGTACCCAATAGCTTGGGACTGCTCTGCAGTGCACCCATGACCCTGTTTCCCTGATTGTCTGTAGTATGAATTCTGCTGGATTGCAGCATGTATTGCTTCTTGCTCACTCACCCAGTTATTCCTTGGGCAAACCAGGATACGTGAGGGAATGTTGTGCAGTTGGTCTCATCCTGACTCTGCATTCAGTGTGGGCCCAGAGTTAGGACATCCATCTTTTAAAAAATGGTGTGGGAGTGGAACAATGAAATGATAACTCCCCAGGTTTCAGGGAACAAGGAAAAAATTATTTGAAAAGTTGAGAATCTGTAATTTGAAAATGGGAATTTTCTGAGTCTCTGTTTAATATACAAAAATAAACATGAAATAAAGTTAAAAGAAAGTTTAAAATAATTTTAATAAAATCATTTCTCTTTCTACAAAATGATTCAGTTCCTTTAAGTTAAGGGGAGGTGTACTATTATTGATTAGTTCTCCAGTTGTGTATACTGGATGTTAAGGAAGCAACTTTCCATAATGGTTGGGTGTCTAGCTTAGCAAAGTGTAAAAATCATGCCGCAAATGCTTTTAAGAAAAAAAAAGATTGAAACCAAATGTTTGCCTTACATCAGAGGAAAAAAAAATCTGGAGGAAAAGATAAAATCAGAAGAAAAAGATAAAATTCCAAAGTTTTTAACTTAGAGTTCACATTAAAAATATTTCTGACTTGTCTTTATTTATAGGGTTTTAAAAATTCTCTTACAGTGCCCTGTTCAAGTAGAGACAGGCCTTTATGGAGATCATCAAGAAAAAGGGTCTTGGAAAAATAGAAGAGGAGACTACCAGTATCTAAATTGTTTACCTTACCGAGTGTTGACTGGAGCACGACCTAAAACTGATGTAAGTAGCTATAATATTATCTGACTCACAGATTCAGTAACCTCAAAATTTACTTTGTATCATTAAAACTGTCTGTGCATTTCTTCAAAATAATTTGTTCCACACATAATGAATGTATTCATGCAAATATTGCACTGCATGGAGGAGTTTGGTTTGCAAAGCAGGTACAGATAAAAGTTAGGTCAGACTTCAGTTAATGAGGCTCCAGGGCTGTGGAATTCATCTAATCTGATTTTAGACCACTAATGAAAACTTCTATATCTGAACTAGTCACCTGAATCACCTTCATAGTCAATGGAAAGAAACAGGCAGTTCTAAAGCGTAATTCATCTGTAGGTAACATGTGATGGATTCCAGGCATCAGAGCCACTACCACAGCTTTTTCTTCATGCCTTATTTTAGAAGTATTCTCTTAGGATTTTGTAGCTTGGTGGTTGGCTATGCCCAATTCATAGTGAATTCCGCACTGCATTCTCTGCAAGCCTGAATGCTCAGCTCTGGAGTTTTAATTAAATCCTTTTTCTAACCAATAATAGAAATATTTACTTGGTTTTTTTTTTTTTTTTTGTTTTTTTTTACAAGGTGATGGCTTTAGCCTGCAATCAAAGTCTGTCAAAATCCATCAGAAGGTTTTCTCAAAAGGCTTTGATTTACTTTCCCAATAGCTAAATGTAAGCTACTTTAGGATCAGTGTCTTCATTTGGAAATGTAAATGGTTTCTGTTTCCCTTTTTTAAATTATTTGTGTGCCAGCAGTACTTGTGATCATCATACAACATAAAAAATGGCTGCACTGGCTTGAATCAAAAGTACTTATGGCCCTGTATCCTTTCTTTGCCAGTGGCCAGTGTTGGATGTTCAGGAAAGAAGTGTAAGGACAGAGTAAGCAGATAGTAAGCCATCTCAACTTCTTTTGAGGTATTTATCATACAGGTACATTGAAGACAGACACTATATTGCATTTTTGTAATTAATAGCCCCTAAGAGTCTTTTTTGACTCTAGTTGTTTGTACTCATTTGTATTCATTTGTTCTTTTGATATTCAGTGTCTTGTAGCAATGATTTCCAAAGTTCAGTTGTGGAGTAGATGATACAATATCTTTTTCTTATTGTAAATTTGTTACTGAATTATTATTTTGGCTGTAATTCTTGTACTGGCAAAAACTGAATCTCAGGCATCTTGTAGGAAGTAGTGAATATTTGAGGCTGCTTTTGTTTTTGTTTTTTTTTTTTTTTTTTCCTCCAGCAAGGGGCTATATTTATTATTGGTTTACATGTTTCTGCTTATTTTGCAATCATTCAATATCATGAGGTCCTCTTGCAGCAATATGCAGTCAGTTTTTGTTTTTATTAACTTCTGTAGTTGAATATCATCAGAAAAATCTGTCCCCTTTTATTCCTCCATTTTCCAGTTCATTTGTGAGTGTACTGAAAACATATCTGTGGGACTGTCAGGTAATACCCATCCACTGTAAAAGGAAATAATCAATTATTCTTAACCTTCTTTTTACACTTATAGGTAGCAGTGGAAATCCATTTTTATTTCTTGGCATCTTTTTTGTAGTTCCTCCTTCATAGCATAGTTTGAGTTTGATGGTCAACTTCATCATAAGCTTTTTGAAATAGAAGTGTAACAGTCAAATGGCCTGTATCTGCATGATCATTCAAAGAAGTTGGCCTCCAAAATCCCAATTATTCTAACCCATTATCCTGTGTTACTGTCCATGTGTTCTTAAGCATACTTTCTGGCAGTTTTCTGCCACACGTATCAGTTCTACTAGCATCTCTTCCACAAATGACCTCAGAGGCATTTTCACACATTGGTATCACATTTGCCATCCTCTTTTCCTCCTATCCCTAAGCCAATAGGTGTTAGCAGTAAATACACATTAAGCCAATATCTCAGCAGTTCTCTTTCCCTGACAAGGTGCTTATTTTAAGTTATCTATGCAATTTGGATTATAGAAAAATCTATTGTATTAAAGATATCTGTTGTATTCATCTACCAAAGAATGATATGCATGCCACCATAAAAATTCTCTATTTCATTAAATGAACCTACTCCTGTGCACTGAAAAGGAAATTTGAAGGTTGGCTCTACTTGCTTGCTAATTGAAAACATTATTGTCTTCCCACTAGCTATTTCCTTTCCTTGGAGAATAGGTTTGCTATTTTCCATTTCTGCAAAAGCACGAACATTTCTTCTGATTTGCTGCTTGTTCTAGTTGGAATAGATAACAGAATTAATTAAAAACAAACTTGCCAATTTTATTTGTTTTTTACCTTGGCCAAATGCTCAGGCATGTACAAGTATCACAGCTTAGCTGCCTTCCCTCTAGTACTATGTAAATATTTTCAAAGTGGTGTTGCAGTAATACTGTTGTTTGCCTACTGATGTGTGGGAGGAAAGGCAGAGAAATTAAGTTTTTGATTTTTTTTTCTTTTCTGAAGTCTGTTTTTTTTCCTTTTTGTTGAATATCAGGAAATAGCATGAAAAAAGCAGTTCTACGAATCCTCATCAGTTCAGTCTGTGCATCATAACAATCATTTTTGTATACTGGAGTAAGAGCAGGGTAATGCAGAAAGTAGAAATGTTTCTTAGGGCACCAGCGAGTCTAGAAAACTACTGAAGGCAATAATTTATTGAGAAATTAGTGAGCTGCTTTTTAATTGGACAATTCTTTAAATTAGAAATAAATGTTGAAACTGGTGTTTGCAAATGTCATTCAGGAGAGCTGATCATTTTACTTCCTTCAAAGTGCTGCTTTTGGTGCTCTTTTTCATGCAATTTCAAATAATGCTCCAAGCATTAGTCTGTCATATCTCTCCAATACACAGATTTTCACTGCTTATTCCAGATTTTTAAAAAGGATATACTGAAGTTGCTTTTATTATAGTAAACGGGGTGGGACCAAATGACAAAAGGTCTAATTCCTTCCATGTCACACCCAGGCTGCAGCTGTTTAACTCCCATGATCCTGATAGTATAATGCATAACTTGGGAGTAACACAGAGGTAAATCAGACCTCTTGTATTTTGTTGATCCCATTTTTCTTCTCTTCCAATTTTTTGTGAGTCAGAAGGTCCAAAAGAACTTATCTGTGTCCACTCCCCAGGAGCTCATATACCCAAGACATTTAAAGAAACAAATACTCCATAAATTGTTTAGATTAGCAAATATAACAGAGACCAGTTCTAGAAATAGCAGGGATGCTTCAGTTCAGGAATGATATGCAGAAGTTAGTTAGCACACAGTTGTTCAATTCTCAATACAAGGCAGTGATGTTAGCTGCACACTTTTCACAGATACCAACTAGGCCAAAAGCCTAAAAGGTACAATGATGGGTCCTTTGGCAAATTTGTCATAGTAGGTATGCTGTTTGTATGCCTGTTTTTATGACTTGCTCTTCTTATGATAATTTGGTGGAATAAAATTGCAAATCATGGGTTTAGGGCTGATGTCTCCTGTCCTTCCTTCCCCCCGCCAAGGCTGCTTCACTGAAACTTTCTTTTTGAGTACTACGGGAAATATGTACTTGGCAAGGAAGCCACGTGCTTGAGAAACAAACAGCAAAGTTTCACCTGACAATTGCTGGCATTTGTAAATCCATGTCTACTTTATATAGCTTCCATTAATGGAGAGGAAAAAGCCCATCTACAGCAAGACACACCTTGCCTTGAAGTAGTCGATGGAATGGAGGTCTCTTGTTGATGTGCTTTGTGCCCCCAAAGTGCTGATGTTGCTTGGTCATGTATTTGAAGAAGTGACTGCCCAGGGCATCAGTGCTTAGAGCTAGATAAGCTAAATCCGTCCCAGGGCATATAAATCACAATATGGCATTTGATGGGCAGTGCCTGCCTCTCTATGCTCTGAGCAGTGAAAACTTTAATAGTCTAACTTTTATAGGAGTCTATTGGGGGTGTGAAAAACCCATCAGGAAACACTAGCTCTTGCAGGTAACACAGTATCCTCTGCACTATGCAGTCTGGGAATGAGCAAGAAATAAAACTTTATGTATTGGTAAAAAGAGCTTTTTCCTTTATCTGTTGTAAGTTTGCACTTTTCTTTTTAAGTAGAGTTGAGGAGTACAGTTTAGATTTCTTATGCTTTAATTTGACAAATGGCTTGAACATATTAAATCAACAGGGTTAAAATTAATTACTTTACAGTTTTGAGATGTGTTTTAGCCTGGATTCTCAGTCTGATTCACTGCTCAGACTTGGTTATGTAGGCTGGAGCAAGAGAAGGGTCAGAGTGGCTGGAGATGAGGCAGGGCAAACTGCTTCTTTCACATCAGTGCCAGCTTCTGGTAGTTTAAACTGTTAGTGAACTATAATTTATCCATGCTAAGCCACTTGACTGTCTTGTAACCTACATGACTGAAGTGTTTATGATTCCTTTAGGATTTTTTTTTTTCCTGAGAAATACTAGTTGATGCAATAAATAGTGTTTCACAGTTCAGGTCAGAGGTTCCAGGGATGTCTGATATCTTCTGACATTTTAGAAATATAAAATTAATAAAGCAGTAATCTATGGCTATTATCTCTCTGTAGTAAGTGTAATGCTTTTCTGACCCTCTGATCATGTTTGAGGCAAAACAGCTGAAGCAAAGTCAGAATCATTGTGTTTCTTGTGTGCTCCTTGTTCAATATTTCTGGCCTGGGACCACCAGGGATCAGAGATTATTCCATTGGTGAGCAAGTGTGACAAGCCTTTTATCAGATAGCTGCCAACATCTAGGGCAGAAAAGGTTATCATGTGGCAACTCATAACAGTTTTTACTTTCACTAGCATTCTTTGGAATTTTGAGGATCTTAAGATATTTACAAGCCTTGAGTTGATCCTTCATTTCTCCACAAAATATGTAAGCAGTCTTAATTTTACATCTGAGATTACAAGGGCCTAAACCTGACTCCAAAATAAGTTTCACTCACTGTCACTGCTGGATATAGTCAGAAATATATCAGTTCATGGTAGAATTTATAGCAGCAGTTACATCCATTATCTAGAAGGATGTGTTTCCCAAGATGAATATTAGGCAGATCATGCTTTACTCTGACTTTGTCCCCCATTGACAAAGTTGATAGTAAAGCCCCAAGAAGACTTGTGCAGTCTCTGACCGAAGATTTCTTATACCCATCCTGGTACTGGACTACTTTATATGACACACAAAGTGCAAGAAGATGAAGAAGCCTAGACCTGTATGATGAAGACATGGCATTCAATGCTCTGTTTCCTGAAAGATGTAGTATGTTTGAAGACACAATTATTTGGCCATGTTGGTGCTGAAGATTTCTGTCCATACTTCAACTAAATGCACTTGTAAAAGTAGCATCGCTCATGCAGAAGGGGTAGAGAAATTTTTGCAGAAATCAGGTTTTCACTGACTTTCTCCAAGTCTCAAAACTAACTGATTGGTTGCAACATGGTCAAGATAAATAACTCAAAAAGAGTGCTAACTCCAGCGTTCCTATTCTTGGAAAAACAAATTTCAAACTGTGTCCTTTAGTCATGTGAATTGCTTTCCTCTTTATCCTTAACATTGCTATTTATTATGTCAGCAAAATAGCTCTCCAGTACAGATGCAGGTAGCTTGAAACCCTGTCTATGCATAACCTTTTTTCTTGTGTTCAGTACTTAAACTCACCAGTGTCTCACTGGGACAGTTATGCTGAAGTAGTCAGGTCAGGTGACCCACCCCACTTCTGAGTGTACCCCCATCTGGTGGATTTTTGTGCCTCTGAACAGGATGGCTGCCTTCGTGTTCTTCCTCTGCTCTGCCTGCACAATGAGGACATTGAGACAGGAGCAATCCTTCTTTCCCAGAGGCACTCTAGACTTGCAGTCATTTCTGAGATGATCAAGTGCTCCTGTAAGACAGAATCTTCCCTGCTTTAAGATTAAGTAGTTTTTTGGTAGTAAAAGAATTCATTGCCCAGGAAGAGCTTGTACTAACTGTAATGAAAATCAATAATAGATAGTGAAGGGCAGATGCCTCCCTTCCTTCCTGAGAGCTGTATATTCCAATATCTATAATACTCCAGGCTTTCTCATCTGCTTTGTTTCCAGTGCATTTGACAGCACTCTGGACAGTGTGCTCCTAACAAACATAAGAACCCAGCATAGCTCATTTCTTTTCCTTTTTGTCTTTATTCCCTCATCCCAACAGTCAGCTCCTTCAGTGGAGAAATTAGATGAAAAAACTTGTGGGTCAAGATAAAGGCACTTTAATAAAGCAAAAGAAAATGTTGTGCATCCAGAAGCAAAAGAAAACAAAATATTTATTCTCTGCTTCCCATTACGAGCCAATGTTCAGCCTAGGGAAGCAGGGGGTCAGCACATGTAATGGTTGCTTTGGAAGACAGATGTCATAAATAACAAAGGCCCTTCCCTGCTTCCTCCTTTTTTATCTTAGCTTTTATTGCTGAGCAGGCATCATATGGTGTGGAATGTCTCTTTGACAAGCCTGGGTCAGCTGTCCCAGCTGTGTCCCCTCTGAAGATCTTGTCTATCCCCAGCCCACAGGCCTTTGAGAGTCAGGGGGTAAGGCTGGAAAGAGAGCCTTGGTGCTGTTCAAGGGCTGCTCAGCAGTAGCCAAAATACTGGCATGTTATCAACACCTTTCTAGCTACAAAGCACAGTCCTATTGAGGGCTAATTTTGGAGAAATTAACTCCATCTCAGCCAGACCCAATACAATTTCTTTTTTTAGTTAATTGCTAAGCACTTTTTTTTCCTGACAAAAATGCTGTCACCAGCTGAAGATGATAATCCTAATGAAGCTATGCAGCATTTAAAATTACTTAGAACTGCTATGGTTAAATCACTTGATCTATGAAAATATTTATTTAATTTCAAAGTACGTTAATGATATCCTTTTAAAACAGTATTTTGCATCAAATTCATTATTTTAATTTAGTTTTCATAAGGATTACCTGGAGGCTAGGGTATATAATACTTCATGTATTTTATTTTTAAAACTCATTGAGTTATCTATGTAGGAAAGGAAAGAGCTGTCTTATTCATAAAATACCATTGAAAAATAATTTAAAAACATTTAATTATTCTCTGGTGGATGTAGACAAGACAATTTATATGCATTTTTTTTTGTATACAATATAAAGTAAAATTGAAGTTTCCAACTGATTTTGGAGTAAAGTTCATTTAATGTAGTTCAAAAGGTATATGAAGTCCAAATCTGTATCGAGAGGAGGATAGAATTGGTTATTTTTATTGCTTGGTATTACATGGCTATTTATGTAGTTCAAACTGATAATGTCTGTTTATATTGCAAGAAAAGCTTTGAACAAGGAAGGAACCACAGGAGCAGTTGGAAAATAGAGGTCACCCACCTCTGCAAGGGCAGCCAGCAGGTCCACCAGAGATGGCAGTAGCAGCAGAGCAGCTGGGCTTGGTGGTGATTTTGCCAAAACCCCATGAGCAGAGACTGCCAGCAAATTTTATTGAGTGAGCACTTTTCTGAGCCAGCCCAATCCCTTTCTCATTATAACTGTCCCAAATTCACACAGTGAGATTTGCCTTCTAGATCCAGCTGTAGTGACAAAATAAGAGTTGCAGGTTGGCAATGATTAATTAGTATCTACATCCCAAATTAATCCTATATGTGCTACTTGACTTTTATAGGCATATTTATCATATGTAAACTTAAATATTCTAGAATGAAATTTGTTGTTAATTTTCAGATCTTCTGACTGAATGATTTTGCAGAAAAACTTCAGTGTTTTATTTCTGATAACACTGCAGGAACACAATTTCATTTCATATAATGCAGTCTTGCTAATGATAAACACTAAATTTGCTGACTTACAGTGTTAGCACACAGCCTCAGAAATGCAATGCTCTTCAAGACAAACCGAAATGTCCTGACTCTTTGTCCACAGATATGAGATTCAAGTTGTCAAAATAAGAATCTCTATGCATGCATAACAAGAGGTGATTGGAAACCATACCAGTAAATTATACCAAGCCTATCCAAATATAAAGAGAGAGAACCTCACTTCTGTGCAGCTAACTTTGTACCCAGTGAAGTGAAAAAGGGAAAAAATTTCCCTCTCTTGTCTTTTCTTTGCATGTTTTTTTGGGCTTATGCTTTTAGATGCAACACACGGTTTATATAACTGGGTGACAGTACAATTTTCTACTGTGTTTTATAGCATTCAGAGGAAAAAGCAGATGATAGAGTGTGCCAGCTCCCATGGATGAGAATGGCAGGAATGTGCTGGGTTCAACCCTACAAGGCCATCTCTTGTATTTTTACTTGTGGGATTGGTTGAGCACAGTTTTCTTCGTGGAAGTATGTACAGTCATACCTTACCTGTCTGTCCATCTGGTCAGGAGTTTTCATTTTTTTTTTCTGGCCCTGTGATATATTTGTTACAGCAGCAGGAAAAAAAAAGAGTGAGTATATTTTATGTTATCGTTTTATCATAATGCCTCTTTTAGAGTTGCTATTACTCATTTTCTTCATCTTGGCTTCTGTTTTAGTACTTCTGTAATTTTTATTCAGGCAGGGTTTTCCCGGCTGTTTCACATGTTGATCAGACAGTGCATGATTGAGAC